>NC_135436.1:23029213-23049213 GCF_051991255.1 Vanacampus margaritifer | reverse complement strand
AGTTGATATTCTTGCTTCTTGTGTCTCAGAGGGCATCGATTTCTACTACGGCTCCAAGCAGCACGCTCAGAAGATGGTCGACTTCCTCCAGTGCACCGTGCCCTGCAGGTGAGTAATGTAAACAAACAAGGGCCCACCCGGAGGTGGGTCAACATTTCACTTATTTATGGGCCGCTTTAATGCCGCTTGCGGCTGTGGAGACTAGAATTGGAAGTTTTGGACGGTTTGCAGCGGTAAACATGGATCGAGCTGGAGTAGATTTAGTTGAGCAACTTTTTCTGTCACATGAAAAGCGATATGCTTCTAGATTTCATGTAAGACAGTAAGGCCCGACCGATTAATTGGCTGATTATGGCCCTTTAAACATTTTTTTTTTTTTAATTAATTTATTTTAACAAACCAACATATTCTTCAAAAAACACTTTTAATATAAGTTTGTCATGAAAAATGGGGGGGGAAATGGGAATAAAAATCCTTTAACTCTTTGACTGCCAAAAACGTTAAATAGCGTTTAGTAAAATCCTATGGAGGAGTGCCAAAGACGTTAAAAGACGTTTGTTTCAAAACAGAGGTGAAACTAACCATTTTCTATTGTTGATTACTGAAAAACGGAATATGGTAGAAACAAACTTTTTTTTTCTGATGAAAGATGAGAGTCCAATCTATCATTTGGTAGTATGTGTGTTTCTATAGTCCAAACACAACATTTTCTGTGGACCTTGAAAGATCAGTCAAAATGCTTAAATCGGCTGGCACTGGGAACAACCCGTTTTTGAAAACATCTGGCAGTCAAAGAGTTAAAAGAATGGGAAATATAAAAAATATTTTAAAAAAATATTGAAGAAATTATCTGCGCATCTGCAGGGTTGGGGTGTAGTTTTAATTTGTAATATCACCATTCACCACTAGATGGCAGCCATATCTTAGTTGTACTTAAATTGTGTCTTATACTGTCCTATACTACAACGTGAGTAGGCATACCGGTAATTTTTTTTGTGTGGATTTGGAATGATACTCAGAACCTCAATAATATTCCAATTTTGAGTAAAATGACTTTTGTGGGGGAAAAAAAAGATTTGTACAAAATGGGTTCTTTATGTTGGTTTCTTGTTCAACAGTTATTTGCCATCCTTCAGTGGTCCTTTTTGCCCTTGGCACTGGAAAAAGAACTGAAATTTATTTTTTAAAACAGTATATTTACAGTTGATACCCACCATTCGTGAGGAATAGGGATTAGGCTGGTCCGCGAATAGTGAAAACCTGCGTTGACACCCATTTCAATGCTTTGGGGTGGTTAATCAGTAATCAGTGTTTTTTTCTGCCAAAAATCGGTATCTGCATCGGCCTTAAAAAAAATCAATATCATTCAAGCCCTATAGGACAGCTGATGACTAAATGCTGAAATAATACCTGCTTTTGTTCTAATCTCCTGTCTGTCCTCAAATTTAAAGATCAAAGGTGTCCCAGCGCCTCATCTCTCACGACATCCACTCAAACACATACAACTACAAGAGCACGTACTCCATGGAGATAGTACCTGTTTGCAAGGTATATCCGTCCACTCGCACCAGTATAGAACTGACATTGACCACACAAAAAATCGGATCCATACAGATGTATTTGGAGCAAATGGCTAGTGAGTTGAAATGTACAAGGGAATGCTAAGTGATTATGCTTCCTCTACAAAAGTATTGCAACAGTGAAGCAAAGCGTTTTGCTCCATTTGGGATTGACAACAAAAGAGCAATCTATACTTAATATGTATATAGTATATTCATACTTAAAAAAAAAAAAAAGGCAACACAAGGAATAGGTAATAACAGACTACAAGGGATTACAGTTGACTATGGGTGGGAAAAGCAATTGAAGGGATCGAGAGGGGAAGAAGCCGGAAAACTAATTGGTCCATTGCATAAACATTGGCTTGACTGTTCCAATACTTTTGGATGGGAGTCTACATACCAAGATAGTTGCCATGTTTATTTTTAGAGCACGTTAGTACGCAGCCTTTTCCAGTTCAACAATTTGACAGTCCTCACTTGTCTCCTGTTGCCAGGACAACGTGGTGTGCCTGTCGCCTCGGCTGGCGCAAAGCCTGGGGAACATGGGTCAAGTGTGCGTGTGCGTCCGTGTCACCAGCACCGTCCACCTCATCGACCCAAACACCCTGCAGAGTAAGTCCAGACTGCCTTTTAGGCCATCTTAACGTTTTTTTTTTTTTTTTTAATTGGGACACCTACGGGAACCGCTAGAAAAAATTTTCATTGCTTCATTTGTCATGCCGGAGCTGCTTGATTTTCACGGATTTTCACTTATTGCACGTTTGTCTGGAGCCCTAGATTTGTGTCCCAATACTTTTGTCCATACTAGTGTGTCAGTGAAGCAGATGCTTGCTAAGATGCCAGTCAGTCAGCCGGCCACATGGCATCCACGTCGCCATCTTCCATGTGCTTCCAGTCACGAAGCCGGAGGGGACAAGACGGCAAACATATTTGTTATGCAAGCCGTCATCGCTCGTTAGCAGCAAAGGCGGCTCAGGGGGAGCGCTGCTTAATCAGTGAAAGTATGGCGGCAATTAGCCGCCGTGTATTTTTCCTTTTTCTTTCCGGTGTAATCTAGCGTGTTCCTCTGCGGAGTTTTGACATTTTGAACGGCACATGCACGTTATTAATTACTCTTCAAAGGCAAGGCCGTTTTTGTTGCAGAATGCAAAAATGGCCTCAAGGCTCATGTGGTTTTTTTTTTTTGGTCTGAGTAATTAACTACAGATTTTTCCCTTTTTTTCCTCTCTAGATTTGCTTGTATTGACCTTCTTTCCTGTACTAATTGCTTTGATTTCTTATAGTAGTGCTATGTGAAAGGGTTTGCAGTCAACCTTAAACATTTCTTGACAATCTGTTATGTGACCTCACTAGTCTAAACATGGCATTCTGATTAACTCATTTGCTCCCAAAAACTTATAAAAACGTTCTATTTTAAATGTTGCCATAATCCCCAAAAAACAGATTTATACGTTTTTTATGCTAGACACAGAAGGCTTTGATGCAGCCTCTGACCTGAAGTTTGCTTAAACCAATGGTAGTTATTACAAAAAAGGCCAGCAGGTGGCAGCAGAGTATAAGAGATCAACCAGGGCCATGTTGTAACAAGCTCTTTTCCCCAGTGTTTTCAACAGGTTTGTGAATAATGATGAAACTTAGCTATATTCTAATGCTAATTGCTATTAAGCGGAAACGGAAATATACTTCTTTTTTTTCTGATGAAAGAAGAGACTCTATTCTTTCCATGTTTTTATAGTAATAGAACACAATATTATGTGGGCCTTGCAAAATCAGTCAAAATCTAAAAATAGCAGGGAGCAAAGGGTGTTGCTTCAGTGAAAATGGCTGGGAGTGAATGAGTTATTACAACTTTGGTTATATGAGTTATGAAGCAAAAGCCAGTAGTTTTTTTCCATCTCGGCGGCGGCCTTTTTGCCACTTGCTGTCGACTGAAGATGACATCACAGTTGCTCAGGCAACAACCAATCAGAGCTCACCTGTTATTTGAAGCTGCGCTGTGATTGTTTTTTTACCTGAGCAACTGTGATGTCATAATCAGTCGACAGCAAGTGGCAAAATGGCCGCCCCCTGAGATGGATAAAAACAGCTGGATTTTGCTGCTTAACTCATCTTCTACTACCGTAATATTAGCCAGAATACCATATTTAGACTAGTGAGGCTGCAAAGAACATATTATTGTCAAACAGCGCATCACGACTGATTTCTTTCTTTTATGTAACGTCCTAAAGAAACGGAGAAAGCCACATAATTGCAGCCTCGCTGCTTTGTCGGGTTAGCACGATTATACTTATTACATAATAAATGGCCATCTCTCACTCACAGTTGCCGAGGTTGATGGTAGCACATACTGGCGCCATCCCTTCAACAGCCTGTGTAACCCACGGCAACTGGAGGAGTTTATCGTTATGGATATTGACGTCATCCGAGACCAGAAGCTGGCTGCTGGAGCTGGCATGAGGTCCAATAAGGTGAGTGTGTGTTTGTGTGTGGCTGCACAACAGAGTGCGTTATTGGTGGGGGGGGGTTAGGGGGGCATTGCCATTCTCTTGGAAGCAAAATCAATAGAGAGCCATTACAATATTCCTGAACCTGCATATGGGATTCAAGCCAGCATGATAGAAGTGTTTTGGTATTGATTGTGCAGGGAATAATGAGTTTTGCTGTGACAAAGCTCGCCGAATGCTGCATTGATGTCATTATTACCATTATTATTATTGATGCTCCAGTCACAGTAAATTGGAGCAAAGAAGGCAGCATTTAGTAGTTTTGTAATGCTTTCAAATATTTTACTGGGTGTTTATGTTAACATTTCGTTAGAGGCCATAGGAACCTATGGAAAGAATTTGTTGCCACCACGACCTTAGGGTTTGATTTTTTTATTTATTTTTTTCTGACGCATGTGATTTGACAATGTGTTACAGGTATACTAATGACGAGGAGTACTTAAGTCGGGGTCAGATTCTTTTTTGTATCGGTACTGGCATATTGCCATCAGTTTCACAGTTTTTTTTACACCAAAACATTCTGAACCTAAAAGAAAGTAAATTTTATTATTTCATCAGATTTTTTTTTTGTATTGTTTTTTTTTTTTGGGGGGGGGGGTTCTTAAAAAGTAATAAGTAGAAGATGGGTTTATTTTACCAAAAACACTGTTTTGTGATTTTAAAAAGGAGAAAGCAAGCTTTGTGTGTTTTTTTTTGTCTGTAATTATTATTTATTTATTTAATGTAGGCTGCTAAAGACTGTGTAAATGATGGAGGGGGCCACAATTTTTCACAAGTGGTCGGGGGTGGGGGGCAAACTTCCTCACCAGATTTAAGACAAAAATGCCATTTTAAATATGGACAAGATCTAGCCTGCAAATAGCAAAAAACGGCATTTAATTCAAAAAACACACTAATAAACCTCCAATATGCATTTTCCCCAAAAATAAACCCACATTTTAAAAAAAAAAAAAATTTGTATTGTCAAAAATCCGCAATTTGGTAAATCTGTTGTTTTTTTAATGAACTTATTTAAATAGCAATCAATGTAACTAAATCATTATTTCATTTATTTTCCTATATTTAAGTGTTAATGTTTAAATTATATAATATTACACTACAATGGCTTATAATCAGACACTATTTTTGAACAAAACCATTTTTTATAAACACAACGGCATACTATGCTAATATAGTTTAATGTTGGTCATAATTGCGGGACTTTCTGATATTTATTTTTAGGCGGTACTCATCTTTTGGCATTTGTCACTTACCCCTCTGATTTGTTACAGCACACCTTGGCTGAGTTGTGGGTACAGAAGACTTCAGAGATGGATACCTGTCAGCAGTACCACTGCCGCACATTCCTGGGCCACCTGCTCAACATTGGAGACCTGGTTATGGGGTGGGTATTGATGACTGCAGAAAGTTGCGATCAATTTGAGGAAAAGAGTGATTGCCATTTTGTTTCCGACAGGTATGACTTTGCCAATTCCAACGTCAACGACGAGTTCTTGAATAAGATGAACCCTCATCATGTACCCGATGTGGTAGGATTTCTCGTCATTGAAATGCTGCCACCATTTTTTATTTTTTTTTACTGCATACTGCCCTCTTGTGCAGAAATACATAATTGACCTGCTTTCAGTCATGAAAATATCAACTGGGCTCTTATAGGTGCTGATCAAGAAGAGCTTCGACCGCAGCCGCAGATTGAGACGCCGGAACTGGAAACTTCATGAGATGGCCAAAGACAGAGAAGGCATGGATACAAATGATGAGAGGTACCACACTGCTATATATTTTTTTTAATTTAACAGATAGCTCCAGAATGTATTCATGTCAAATTGCAACCTTAATATTTTGCTGCTTAGCAATACTGGATTCCCTCTCTTAACTTTGCATTTGTTTTCCTCAGACAATTCCAGGACTTCTTGGAGGACCTGGAGGAGGATGAGGCTCTGAGGAAGAATGTTAACATCTACAGAGGTGAGCAGCTGGACACCGCCGGCTTTAATAATAAATAGATTTGATTTATAACGTACTTAAAACTCAAAGTGCATAGTACAGGCAACAATAAAAGCAATGGAAGCACACAGTAAAGTAAAAAAAACTGTCAAAAAAATCAGAGTTATAAAAAAAATGTCTCATGCACTGTCTGTGTTCTTATTATAATATCAATAAAAATATCCCCAAGTGTAGTAAAAATGCAGGTTGGCTTGGCTACTGCTACATAGGAAATCATTACCGTTTTTTTCTCTTGAGCTTTTTTATTTTATTTTTTTAACATTGTCTGTCAGTGGTTCTCAAACCTTTTCCACGATCTACCACGTAAAAAAATATTTAATTCTCCAAATGCCACCATAATGGCTAACATGGAAAAAGTAGGAGTAGTAGTCTTAAGTCTTTGTTTAAAAAAATATTTAAAAAAAAAAAAATGCCAGAGGATTTATTCCTTTAAAAGTACTGTATATTCAATTTTATTGTAATCCACTCTTAAATATGGGGAAAATAATGCATATTTAAATAGTCATTCTATTAGAATTCACATTAACTAAATACAAATTAGCCTAAGTAAATGTTTATAAACTATTCTTGAACGTTAAATGAAAATGTATTTTACTGCTTTTAAAAGTTGAATACAACTGAGCTATACTGAGGAAACAAACTGCATAAAAAGTAACAAATTAAATAGACTGGATTTAAAAAAAAAAAAAAAAAAGTAAAACGGAATGTATGCATAACTATCAACTTCTGCTGTTTGAATTTTTGTATTAGTTTTTTATTAATTCAGTCATTCATTTGCATACCACTGAGCACACACACCGACTGCTTGTTGTCATTGTACAACTTCAATCATCTTTTCAGATGTCTCAAAGATCCCGGTGGAGAGCGATACAGATGATGACGGCGCGCCACGTATCTCCCTGGCGGAAATGCTGGAGGAGCTCAGCCTCTCAGACGCCACAGGGGCCGAGGGGGCCGACATGATTGAGTAAACGTCACGAGAGTCGAGTTATAGCATCTCATTTCTACCAACTAGCAGATTGAGACCTCACTGAAACAACATTTGAGTTCTCTAATGATGCTCATCAGAGCTTCTGCCTGCACTTCCCCTAAGAAACAGTAATCACCATCAAAAATCATGGAATATTTTCTTTATGTAGGACTGTCACTGCTTAACTGAAAGTGTCAAAAAATAAATTTGTATCCTCGTGTTAACTACTTTGGGCTGCTTTGCTTGAAACGTCCACTAGAGGGCGCTGTAGCATCAAAAGGCAAGAATGGTGGCAATTTCACTGTGGTGGGCCAAATTCAACTTTGTGGTTAATACTCCAATATTGCCTATATTGCTCCAAATTTATAGAGCCAGTACAATTAAATGCAGACATATTTTTAACCCCTTTCCTGGCCATCTTTTTTCCCTCTTTTTAGTAATGGTGTTTTTCCTTTTTCAGTGCTGTCGTTTGTCCATTCCAACTTCCTAGCTTTTACTTTCAATGTTGTACCAGTTGCTTGCTTCTTGTAGAGTCCTGTGATTCTTATCACATTCTTCTTTTAACACTCCCTTGTTGAAGCCGCTTGTTTTGGATTACCTGGAGTGTGAACGTTTCAAAGCAAAAGTGAAACATTTGAAGAGTTAAATAAATAAATAAAAAGTTAAATAGAGAGCGAGCGAAATTTTGAGTGACGTATATGCTAATGTCTCTGGCGTCAGTCGTTTTTTTAATAATTGTCCAAAAGGCCAAAGAAAATGCAAAACAAAGGATTGTCAATCCTTTAATTATTTTTGAGCTGATTTGTTTTGCGACACATCAAGTTAAAAGATGTATTTTCTCCACATTGTTTTCAATCAATTTCTGACTTGGTTCCACTGTATTTTATTCATGAAGCGATTTGCCTTCCCGATCTGTGCAAATCACACCATCACAATAACAATCAGTTAAAACTCCTTCTTTGCATATCACCTTTGGGTGACCCCGGCACCAGGTTGAGAAATTGTGACCGCTCAACAGCCCTTGTGCGGATTTGTCTTTTCATCAGGTCGCGTATCTAATCTGAGAACCTTGATTGCGTCTCTGCTGTAAGAAAACAAATGTCAACATTGTTGCGTTAAAAATAAACGCTCAAGATGACGTGCTGCTTGTTGAGAGCAATTCAGATGAGCTGTTAAGTGCCAATATACGTACATTTGTTTAAGCCGTGGTGCCTTAGCAACACAATTAGCCTATTAGCAGGATATAGAATAGTTTGTTTATCAAGCATAGAATATGTGAGTGGTGAGATAATGAACTGTGGTTGTGAACCAGTGAAATGTGTTTGACACTCTACCTTGAGGATTGAGGAAGAAGATGAAGGAAGTGCCGATGCAGCAACAACCCCCCCCCCCCCCTTTTCCCTCCCAAAACCTGAACTGTCATTTGATCTTGGGAAAGTGAATGAAGCAAATCGCATGGGTTGGGATGGGGGCGTCTCGAACAATGTTGAAAGGAGGTTCAGCAATTTAAAAAAAAAAGAAAAGAAAAAAAACTTTCACCCACCTCTCCTTGATATCTTTGCATGTGTGCAAATTGTAACCTCCAAGTTCCAACACTCTTTAGCACGCGACTTAGCATGTTCATAGCGTTGCAGTTATTAGTCTATTTTGGATTTTCTTTTCTTTTCTTTCCAAAACACAGACACATTTTGGTTGTCAGATGTGTAAAGTTTTTGAACAGAAAGAGCCAGACCAATGGATAAAACAAGATTGTACATTACACTGCTCGCTCGATCCCTCTGAATTCACAGGAACCAAATCCCATTTTTCCCCAAAACTAAGAAAATTATGATTTCACAATGCACATCAATAATCTTGCCCGAAGATGTACATTATCAAATGAACCTGCATCTTTTTGTAGGTGTGAAAAGCAGGATTACGGAGGATGATGTAGAATAATTTTCAACAAAAACTCGGCAAGGTTGAAATACTTCCTGTTTTTGGTCTCAAACCATTGTGCCCCCATCTAGTGGTTAACAGTGGAATCACATCAAAAAAATATACAACGTTTGACCTGTCATTTGTGAAGCTTTATCAAATCAATTCTAAAATCTATGTGATTGGAATATTGTCTTAATTTATTTTTCAACATGAAGCATATTTGTTATTTTAATAGCTTGCATCCAACTAGAGGTGGTGTTGAGTCACACTTTGTCTCAACAAGCCTTAACCTTCAAATATCAAGCAGTTTTGTCACATTAATTCAATCTTACCTGCAGTATTGTCATATGAAATTATATTATGTCTGATTTATCTAACAGGTTTATACAGTGTCTATACTGTATTGTCTACAAAACTCCACTCAAAGGCCAAATTACGGTTTTGTTTTTGTTTTTTTACTTTTTCCACAATTAATATGGCCATTTACATTGGTGTGTAATTTTAGCTGTTTAAGCTTTTTTTTTCTTTTTTTTTTTTTTGGCTATTACTGACAATATTCCAAACACAAAGTCTCCCATCCAAAGAGATTTGTTTCGCATTTAATTGCGCAAGTCAGAATATTTTAGGGGAGAAAACAACTTGTCTCTGACTGTGACAGAAAACAAGGCCACTCCATCCCCTGCATCCAGACCACAGCAGTTTGAACCCGTGCGTGACCGCTTGGCCGTGGTGGCGCTGCCTGTGTTTACATATCAATAATGCATGTTGTTGTTGTCAAGGGTAGGAACTGAGACAGTCAGCAAAGTGCGCCGATGGGGAGGTAAGATTTCCCAAACTGTCATCTTGTGGCAATGCAAAAAAATACCTGAGCTGCATTTTATAATTTATATATATAAAAATGGTAAAATTGATTTAAAATTTGAATTGCTGGTGGACGGCATTCCATGGTCACAGATGTAATACTAATAGCTAATAAAAAATGCAATGTCGTGTTATATGAGCTGCTTCGATCCATTGATTGGTTGTTGTTGTTTTTTTACATGCTGGAGAGCAAACATTTGAGATAGTGAATGATTTTATTTTTATTTTTTTTAAAGAAGCCTAAGCTAGTCATTGCTGTACCCAGTTGAAGTTTACTGACAAACAGAGACAATTACACAATATAGCTTAGCTTTTAAGTCAGTCCAAAATAGGGGGCGTGTGAAATTTCCTCTTCTTGGGGGCGGCATAACAAAAAATAATTGAGACGCACGGCTTTAATTAAGTGCACTAGCTTAATGCTAGCATAAATCAGGGAACACCATAGACAGGCTAATGAATAGCATTTATGTCGCCGTCTTAAAGTATATTATATAGTGCTATTTTTGTTTTTCCTCCTTAAAAAAAAAGAAACATTGTTGGTGTTTTAAAAGGGCTGAAACGGAATTATAAAGCGCAACAAGTCAAGTGCAGATTCCTGAAAAATCTACTCGAGTACATTAAAAACAAGTTTTTGTACTTCGTTACTTCCCACCACGGCAAGTCCATTACAAAAAGAGGCTGCAATAAGCTGCTGACTTCGCCGCGCCACTGCGGTCCATCCTCATCCTGCAGCACCACTCATGGCGGAGTGCGAGGTAAGGATGCGGTACGCGAAAGTTTCCCGGTGCGTTCATTTACCTCTGTAAAACACAGTACTATCATTCAAAGCACGTTTGTTTTGCTTGTGCTTCTACACCTGCCAGCCAGGTGAGCAGCTGCTGCTGCAGAGCCACGGTCAGTGGGTGTGGTGTCGTCTGCAGTCTCTCGGCACGTCTTAGTACTGCATATAGACTTGACACAAACTGGTGAAGCGCTTTTTTTCCCCCTCCTGGCGCACCGCGTGAAGGCAGCAGCGGGGCAGCAAACGGGCCGCGATCCGCGCTTATAAGTAAGACGTCATAGCCAGGGTACGTCACTGCTTTCAAGGTGAGTGGTTCGTTTGGATCCTTTGGCGCTTTTGGAGCTCATAGCACTTTTATCATTAGAATTTAAATGCAGCAATTTGTTACACGTTATCATCATTTATATACTATCCATGTTGCGGTTTAGAAATAGACATTTATAGAGTACGATGTTTGTAATAAGTTTGCTGAGTTTATAGTAAATTCTAGAACGCGCACCTGATGCATGGCCACAACCCCTCAAAAGTTTGAAAGCCACATTTAATAAATTGACTCATGTTGCATTACAATAAACGCTCTAAGCCTTTTCCGGTGTGTATAGTTTATGCTTTGGGACTGCCACAGAGATATTCATTTTACCACTAAGTAACCAAACTATTCTCTTTAACATTATACAATTAGGGCAGTTCAACATCGCTGCTAACTAAAACCACAATTACAAAAAGAAAAAAGAAAAAGATGTGGTTAATAATCTTGAATACGTTATCATTATTACGCTTTGATATATCATATCAAACTGTTTTCAAAACATTTCATGTGGCCTGCCATAGCCTAAAAATGTGCACCACAGTTTTGAAAAGATTAATTAATGGAGCAGTAATTATTTTATTTTTGGAAGACATTTTTTTCTAAAGTTTTAAAAAGTAAAAAAACATCTTCACGTTATTTGATATCATGATTTATTTTCTGTTTACTGTAACATTGTATTTGTTGCATTTTATTTACTGTATTTGTTGTCAATAATCATTTTGTATTCATTAATAATGGAGTTTTGTTATTTGTTACATTTAATGTGTGCTACCAAACCACTATTTTGCCTTTAATTCTGCTTCATTTCAGTCTGTATAGGCTTTGTTTGTTTTTATGCATATATTTTATTTATTTATTTAGTGTCTAGATAAGTCTAGTGCTTAAGAAGTGTAGTCCACATGTTTACATATTATTTCGTGAAACATGAAAAATGACTTAAGACTGCACTGACCTACGTTTACGTCACACTTGATTCATTAAATTTTGTGAAAAAATTAAAAGACTGCAAGTCAAAATGTTTGGTAAGATAACAAATCTAATTTTCTCATTTTTGCTCACAAGTCAAAACAAAAAAAATCATCAGGGTCAGGTCACTCGTATCTGAAGGCAGCAGTGTGCTGTTAAACTAGACATAGAAATTTGATGGCGAAATTGCGTGTGAATGCTGGAATTTGGAATGAAAACACGAAAACTTGGAATTATATTAAATGATACTGCATGTCATAATATTGGAAGCAATGGACTGTTGTGGAAGGGTGAATGATATTGAATAATATGGAAGGATGTGGAATGGTATTGGTGAAAAATGTGCACTATATATTGGTGAAATTCAAGTGAATGATATTGAAAGAGATGGAATGAAATTGGTGGGTAAAAAATTGCATATGTTGATGAAAAATGTGGAATGATATTGAATAATATGGAATGGCATTGGAGAAAAAATGTGGAAATTTTGGTATGTGGCAATTTCTGGAATGTTGATAATCATTCCCAATGTGAAGTGAATGAGCTGAACATTCTGAAGTTTTGAACGAGAATGATGTCAATCTGTTATGTTGAATGCGCCATTTGGGAATGAAAGATGAATTATTGGGTGAAAAACGTGGACTTGTAGGAAAAGTTTTAGATGAGAACGATAATACCTCAGTTGAGTTTTTGAGATTGAAATGATGTGAATTGGACGCATTTTGTGGAAAATGGTGCATTTTAAAAGATGGTAAGGAATAATAATAATGACAATAATTTGAAGACCATGTTGATATGAGTCAAAATCCATCAATGCAATCTGCCTTAATCCAGCCTGCAGGATGAACTTCAAGAACCTGAGGGAGTACCTGGCCTGGCTCTACTACCAGTACCTTCTGATCACCGGCATCTACGTGCTGGAGCCTTGGGAGAAGTCCATCTTCAACTCGGTCCTGTTGTCGGCCGTCGCCATGGTGATCTACACCTCCTACGTCTTTGTGCCCATCCACGTGCGCCTGGCGCTGGAGTTCTTCTCCGGCATCTGCGGCGGCCAGCCGGAGAGCGCCATGGCCCTCATGAACTAGGAGCGCTAGACACCAAATTCACGTTCATCGCCACGGGCATCGATTGGTTAAGAATGAACTCACTTTTGTGGAAATGATTGATTAATCATGCTTGATTCACTCGACTAGTTTGCTGTGTAATGAAGAGCAACATGACGTCAGCTACGGGAGGTCATTCTTATTCTTATTCTGCTCAATATAAAGCGGAAATGTATCGATCAAAGGTAATCCAATGTCCATCTGGACCTTAAACCAAAGCTGTCTATCCTTCGAGCCAATCGAGATGGCGACGGCCATTTTCACCACATTGTGTAAGCCCCTCCCATCAGTAGATTTGATATGACCGGATACATCAAGCTCCTTTCTAATGGTTAACCGTGGAGCCGATTTTGAGCTCCAATGCTAACCAAAACAGCAGCAGATAGTTACTGAGCCCTTCCGCAAATAGTGAGAAACAGCAAGGAACTGGTTGTTTACAATTTCGAATATTATAAAGTTTAAACGATAAATATCCCACAAAAAATTTTTGGGGGGAAAAATGTCAGAGAGATTGTGGCCTTTTTATTGAGTTTTTAACTGGTTGACTGCGGAGCCACCGTTTGAACTCGGTTACTAAACAAAACAGGAGCGCCTACCAAAGAGTGTTGTTAGCAAGCCTGCTAAATTTGAATGACCAAAAAAAAACACGCCAAATCTTAAACGAGGCTTAAAAATCGTGGAAAATGAAGTCATTTGTCTCTGCTCTCCTACTTTGTCAAACTTTTTTTTATCACCTGCGCATTACTACTACATATTTGCACTGCAAATTGATCATTGAGGGCAAGAGGCGCTAGCCACCAGCTAGCTTGAAGCTAGCTCACAAACTAGCTCATGAAGCTAGCTCATGAGCTTCTGTGGCTCCTCACAGCTGCTTGGGAATTTAACACACAGCTAGCTAGCTAACGTCACGCTTTAGCGCTAGAAATGGGCCTAGTTAGTAATTAAATCACAGTTGCGCCAGATAGCCAGATGCGAATGAATATTGTCGGTCGGGAAAGGGGCCTGATGACCAACAATTTAACGCTATGTCTCCACATTTCAGAATGATATAGTTCTCTGTCTTTACATTGAACAAATCTCTGAATTCATTTCAATGCTATGCTAACTGTAATGCTAAATTAAAAAGGTAGCTCCGCAATGAATCCAAAGCGTTTCAAAGTTAAATGTTTGCGTTTGGATAAGCGGGCAAGAGTCCACCACGACGATGACACTGACATGTGCTATGAACCAAGACCCCGCCATCCCTCCAGTGTTTTAACTGCCGGTATGCCAGGAAGGTGTGCTTGCCACTGAGCACCAGCAAATATTGATTCAGCACGCCTTCGTACAGTACGTATGGGGTTTGGCTTTTGCTTTGATAAGGCATTACTTGATCTGCGGCTTACTCAGCCCAACAGGGAAGTGTTTTGTTGGCACGTGCTGCAGCTAGAAGAGTCCTGCATGAAAAGCAAAGCTCCACTCGCCCTACAATTGATCTATACCAGGGGTTCTCAAACTTTTTGGTTCCAGTGACCCTCTTTTGTAATCCTAACGCAAATTAATCATTATCTTACACATATTCATTATTTTCTGCAAAGCCTGACTAATGTGACTGAGATTTACCGGAGACATGTGACTGTCTCCATGTATAGTCGTGTTTGTGCTATACTGCCCCCAGGTGGCCAAAATGCACACACCAGAAGGAGCAGCACAATGTCCATTGAATTGAAGCAAAAAATGTGGCAAAAATTGTTTAATTTCTATACATGATGTGATTACTGTATGCTTTCAAAAAGTACAGTATTAGAGTGCTAAATTAATTAAATTCATTAATTGGTCTATTTATTTTTTACGTCAATGAATTTCAGTTTATTTTGCGGACCCCAGTTTGAGAACCTCTGCTGTAGCTAACGGACATGTTAGTAGTGGCATTTTTTTTTCAGCTTTTTGATCACACAACTTTGATTTGTGTTCTTGTTGATTGCATGTTATTTATACAAAGTTCTATATTTATATACATACTGTACTGGTAAATGCTTGGCTGGTTTCAATGTCAATTACCACACTTTTTTTTAAATTTTATTTTATATTTATTATGTTCGCTTGTGGCCATAAAACAACACCGTACAGTTTGCTCCAACTTCATGTGCTTTAATTGTTACACATGTATTATGAATAAAGAGTTGTTTTTTTTTAATCACCAAATCAATAATAAAGACATTCAACACTGCTGTTTGTATGTTCCATGCAGTAATTAGGCAGCAGTCACTAGGACTTTATTTGAGAAACGAGCACGTTGCTGGCACAATAGAGTCGATTCACACAATCACGGAGCAAGTCACCAAACCTGTTCTTGGCTGCTGATGGGGATGAATGAACCTCAAGCGTTTCTTTCTACTCTACTATGTAATCTGTACATGCGGGGGCGGAGCCATCAGTGAATGCTGTCAAACTGATGACATTTACTTTTTCAGGTTAAATGATGAAGGCGGTTAATAGCTTAAGTTTGTATGTAAGAATAGATACGCAATACATTAGGAAAGTAGATGTGGTTGGAAGTCATTTTTACTCGGGGGGAAAAAAGAAAAAGGAAGCTATTTTTACTATAGTTTAGCAGTCTTAAGTTGTAATAACAGTGGTTCGCCACTAGGTGGCAGACATTGCTCAACGGCGCCTCCAAAAGAAGAAGAAAGAGAGCATGTAACTGAATATAAATACCGAGTTAATGGAGCTGCAGTGTATAGTAATGAAAAATTAGGCCATTTTGTGTGCGTGTGTGTAAACAGAAAACCATTAAAACATACTTTATTTTTATTTATTTATTTTAAACATGCACAATTGCCCTTCCCGGTTGTCATCTTCGAAGGAGCCTCTACTCTAGTGTTTACACTTCATTTGGGTCAGAGGTTATCTCTGTGATGACAAGGCGGCAAACTGTTGTGTTGCGTTGCGTTCGCTTGTCGCCCGTGACAGTCGGTAACAACGACAACTGTCAACTTGGTCTGATTGTGCAGTGGAACTCCTGGCAACTTCCAAAGTACACACAGGTGGATATGTGACACTCATACAACTACAAGTCTCACCTTACCAGGAAAGCCTGCAACGGCTTTAAATATTAATATCTTGTCACACCTTCAACACACTTACACGACCAACTGCACTTTGAGGGAAAAAACACACAAATAAGGCACAACTTTGTGTGTGCGTGTGTGTGTGTGTGTGTGTTGTTAAACAGTGTAGTGTTTCACCTAGAGGCTTTTGAGCACATGCAGTTTTGTCAAGGGTCAAAAAGCTTTTGTTGAATTAATAGTTTCCTCCCTGTAATGTAAACATGAATTTGTTATTACATGTTCTGCGGTACATTTAGACCTTTGAAGTACAGAGGACTAGTGGTCAGCACATCTGCCTCATGATCAGAGGTTTTGTGTTTGAATCTCAAGTTTAAAGGTTGTCGCCGTGTTTTGGGTTTTCTCTCATATTCCAAAAATATGTAGGCGAGGTTGATTGAAGGCTCCATGGGTGTTATTTTTGAGTTAATGGTCATTCATTTTGATGCTTGTTTGTTTTTTAACTCATTCACTGCCACTGACGGCTATAAACATAAAAAAATAATTTGAACTATTTCTATTAGTTTAACTTTTTTCCCCACTTTTGTTAACAAGAGTATGAAAACCTAGACATTTTAAAAAAATAAATATTTTCTTATATATATATTTTTTAAAGAAAAGTTTATTAAAAAATTAAGGGCGTCAGACGATTAAAATTTGTAATTGGAATTAATCGCATGACTTCAATAGTTAACTCATGATTAATCACAAATTTTATATCTGTTCTAAATGTACAATAATTTTCTTCTAGGTTTTCATACTCTTAACAAAAATGAAAAAAAATGTTAAATAGCAGTAGTTTAAATGAATTTTTGACGTCTATAGCCGTCAAAGGCAGTGAATGAGTTAATTGAAAAAAGAGAAAATAAAAAAACATTTTAAGTGTTTTTGCATTTCATTTGCAATGTTTAAATGTTGTATTCAGTTTTATTTGGGCATTTTTCATGATTTCTATGCTTCACATTTTATTTTATTTATGTTTATATTTTTTAGATACATGCATGTTTTTTTTTTTTTTTACCAGTTTCAGATTTAATAATGGTTTATACCTATACATATATTCAGATCATTTTAAATATCATTTTATTTGTTTTTTTTAGGGCTGTAAATCTTTTACACATTTTTTTGTACTCTGTTCAGATTTTTTTTTTAAAAAAAAAAAGATTTTTCTTCCATTTCAATTCCTTTTTTTCCCAACCCTTGTCATCCAGTAATATTAAAGATAATTAAAAAAAAAATAAAAATAAAATATGATATTGGCCCCACCTCACCGATGACCTCTGATGAGGATAACTGCAATAGAAAATGGATTGACAGTTGTGCAAACAAACAGAGGTGAGACACAGTGAATCATTCTCATTCACTCTTTAGGCTGTGGTCTCGTTTCATGTACGCTGCATAATAATAAACCCTGTTGCGTTTGGGATCCTGCGCACACACACTAGCATGAGGAGTGCCAGTTACATTTACAATTCATTCCTGCCACCCACTGGTTAACAGGGATAACAACATGCAAGCCGTTTTTATGTAGGCTACTTTTGTGTATAGGGTGTGCCTAATTTTGTGACTTACTGTTTGCATGATGATATGCGAATTGTGAGAGAATATGCATAATATAAACAACAAAAAGATCAAACACACAAAAAAATACTATTATTACTAAGCAAATAAAACAATAAAAATAAAAATAAAATTAAGAAAAATCTACCTCTCAAAACATAAAACATGTTGGTGACATATCAATTGATATTGCTTATTGGTAAGGTATAATTAAGAAAGACAGCCAAGCACATGATGTAATTCTGCAGTTCGGGTTAAATGTGACCAGTTAATGGGGAAACACATAATTTCTTCTGAATTAATTAATCTTTTTAGATGGACAGGATTATTCGCTGGGAAACTGATTTTTGTGACAGGATGCCGCAAAATGCTCTGTGCAAATAGGACTCGGTCTCAAGGAAGTATGTTGAGGTGGTGCAATCTTTCAACCCTGGTTAAATCTGAATGGCGCGAGATTTGAGACATTGGACTTGAGACATGCGTAAAGTGGTAGTAGCCCTTCTTCCTCTCCGGAAATGTCCATCTTGAACTTCAACATTTTGGAGGTCAGATCTCAGCAGCAGGTTGTGTCATTGTAAAAATTCAGATAATTACCTCCTCCAAGCATGATTGTATAAGACTGAGGGGTATTGATTTTTTATGCTAATGGCCATGAGATTAGTTTGTTTATTAGTCAGTGGGTCAATGAATCAATTAGTCAGTCAGTCCCTTTGTCAGTCGGTTTGTCTGTCAGTTGGTCATTCAGTTGGTTGTCCAGTCTTGTCTGTTAGTCAGTCAATCTGCACCATTTTAGTCGATAGTCACACTTGTTGTCAGTTGGTTCAATCTGAAGTCAGTCAGCATGTGACTTAGTTATTTAATTAGTCAGCACTAAAACGACGACTTGTCCCATCTGATCTGCCTTGGCACTCTTGAGCCTCTAACTCATTGGTCGCTAAACCAGGTACTTTTGTACTGAGCTCCTACTTAAAACTTGTAACTGCTAAAAGCTCAATTCCACTTAAATATCCCCTGACCAACGAGGACTAAAGACAAAAGTACTGTATGCAGTATTTACAAGGAAATTTGTTGTATTTGTTCGTCAAACCCATGCTGGGCCTTGGAATGAGAAAAGTGCTGTTGAAAAAAAAAATAATCTAACAATCCTCTCCTTTTTACACACTTTGTTGCTATCAGCCCTCTCCGTTTCCCCCAAATTCCATTTCCTTCCTTCCCTTCTGTCATGGATCCGTCTGAGGGTGTGGGGTCTGCCAAGCCCAGCGTGTCCACGACCCAAACCTTAACGGACAGTTTAGACTGGGGCAGAAAAGCATCTGTCAACCAGAACAACATCCAGATCATTCACGGATCATATTAGCGACAAACATACAATCTCGCAGGGGCTCATTCACAAAAAGTCAACAGTAGCCACCGCACAAGCCCGAGAGATGTGAAAGAGATTAGCTCCACCCGGTGCCTTTGACCAAGAGCTCAAGTTTGGCAAAGGGTGATTAAGGAGATTAGTAGCGCTCTTTGGGCTAGAACTTCCCTCTGGACGCTCACCAAGTGCCAGAAGAGATCTTTGTCCTGTGAAGTGGAGTTTTTATAAAAGTCTACAAATCAGGAAGCCTACAATCGTCTGACTGTCTGATGTGCTTCTTGAGGACAAGCAGAATAAAAAAAAAAAAAACGGATGGATGAACTGATGTTGAGCAATGCAAGACTTGCAAACTACACACAACATTTGTGAGCTTTAGTGGCCTGGCCGGTGTCCCAGAACCTTCTTTACTCTGCTTTGTCCCACCTTGAGAGCATGCTAGCTGGATCGGCTGTTGGAAGAATGCCTTTCGGTATCGGGTGACCCATCGACCGAGGGCCTTTGCTCCACGACGGGCTCACATTGAGGGGAGTGCTCCTGGCGGCTGCTCGTATCCCGTGTCACAAAAGCACCTTTCTGCCCAGAGAATGAGGCCACAGCACAGTGGTTCTGCTTGGGTCCGATCCAGTCTCTACCCTCGTTGGATTTCAGACCTCCCCCTTGTTCTTCCAGTAGACAAGCCTCATTGGTGGGCTTGTTCTCTTCTTGCGGAGATCAGATGGAGCTAAGAGCAGCCAGGGATGACTCCAAGCTACCATCCAGAGGATAAATGACCCGACCACTTATCCATAACTTGGTGAGTCTTTGTTATATGAGGTTTATCTGTTAGCTCATTCGCTGCCATTGACGGCCACAGGCGACAAAGATCCACTTTTATTGGGCTGGTAGGGAGCGAGTTTAACTTTGGTATTTTGGGTGGTTTTCCCTCCTGTTTATCATTTTAAATGCTGGTTTTAAAAATGGTTCTTTGGGGTGTCGCATTGCGAGAGATTCAGAGGCAGGATCGAACTGTG
>NC_135436.1:22941713-23024213 GCF_051991255.1 Vanacampus margaritifer | reverse complement strand
AGACCTTCAACATTTGCGTCTGGCACGCGAGCTGCTTGGGTCCGTTGAACCACAAGTAATTCCAGGTAGATTTGTTGCCATCGGGAATGGTGCATTTGAGCTGGAAATGTTCCCCAGGGAAGATCCGGGAATGTCCCGACATCAACTCTGCGAGTGCTCCATAGGAGGTCACTACACAGAAGGGGAGGGGGGGAAAAAACAAGTTAAAAAATATAAACTGGGAAGAAAGAATGGTGAAAAATATGCATTGACCACCATTATGTTCAAAGATAATTCAAATAACTTCATACCCGCAGGGACTACGAGTTGTGGTAGTGTAGAGAGAACTGAAATAGAAAGGACATTTGAGCAATATCAATGATACAATACCTGTATATAATAATGTATAATGTCATTTGTCATATATTAGGTACACTTACCAAGAAAGGATATCGTTGCTATCATTGTGACTTTTCTTCGCTGTTTCCTTGATGGGAGCCAACTTTTATTCCAAAAAACGGAGGGAAGTGAAAATATTTTTCTTTTTTTAAAACTCATACCATGAAACACAGGAGTTCCTCTTTTCTCTAGTTTCATTTCACTTTTATTCGACAACAACTGCTTTAATTACAGTTAATTTCCTTTTCTTTACAGGCCACACAAATACATTTTTGGGAAATTGTAGTAGCACATTACAAGACTTTAGTACCATAGTACCTGCCGTGCCCCGTTCTGCTGCGTTGGGCTTGGGGCGCAGGCCGTGTTGGGGTGGGGGGGGCGCTCCTGGCTCCTGGGTTTGCTCTCCGGCCGGTGGCACCTGCGGGTTGTGCCGCGGCCTGGGGGGTTGTGCTTGCTCTGTCCTGGCCGGGGGTCGACGGCTCCCGTCTTTGGTGGAGGTTTTCATGCATGCCAGATCCACCACACCAGCATTTACTGAAATTCAAACCCAATCTCCTTCTTCCTCTGGTCAGTGAATCTGTGGAGGCTGATGTCTGTGGATCTCACTCTGCTTCATCTATCCTTCCTCCCTTTCCCCAGTCTTTCCTTTGGTCTCTTGCGGTCTCCCTAATTTGTTGGGATTTAGATGTTTCTGGGGTTGGTTAAAGATTCTGGTTGGTAACCCGGTGGGTAGTAGATGTTGGTCGGTGCTGGATTTCACTTTTCTTTCTTTTCTTTGATCCTTCCTCTGGTCTCCTGACAACTTCACAACTCTTGCTGGATTCTGAAGTATTCGGTTTAGGTGAACGGTATGGGATTTTTAATAGGTTTTAGTTGAATTAAAGAGCACACACACTCACACACACACACCCGCACATGCACATACTCATACATACGCACATAAAAAAAATTAAAAGAGAGAAACAAAAAGAGAGAGAGCAATGATGATGACATGTCGAATCGGTAAGATTACCGAATGAACAATACTGAGCTCTCTCTCCAAAAAAAAAAAAGGAGTTTGTATCATCGACCTGGAAACAGCCATCAGGTTTGTACGGTCTCACAACTAGTTACTAGTAAGTTACTCTTTTAGCAACTGGTATGTAGTGGTCATATTTGGAAAGCATGTTGTATGACCTAAAAAAAAAATATATATTAATTTTGTCAAACAAATATCTATTTTCATTATAATTTTACTTGTGTGGCTAATTAGACAATCATCTGCTTTGATCATTGTAGAAATTTTGCATGATAGATAATATATCCTAAATTATAGACGTCCTAAACTGCCAATAAAAGTAAAATTGTAGATAATAGAATAATTTGAATTAGAAGTAGAAGTATTTTATGTGTTTTTATAATAAATTAACTGTGCTGGGTCTGGTAAAATCCGTAATGACCCAAATACGTTATTTCGCCATCATTTCATTTTAACACCTCTACTACTCTTTTTTTGTTGGTAAATTTGGTGCATACGTAATCATTTTTAAACATTCTTAGAAATCATAATTCCGAAATCCACAAAATAGTGTGGCATGTGAAACTATTATTTATATCCGAGCTTCCACAATTCGCGGCTGCTTATGTGAGAATGTGGTGTGAAAAGTACAGCATAAGCAAAAAGTGTTCACCCGGGCATTCTTCTCTCAGCTTTTATTAGTCATCATCGCTTATCATACATACACAACCAGCGATGCAAATGAAACAACTTTTCCCCAATAAGTTACCGGTATGTTTAAATAAAGGACAGTATTGACTTAGCATCTCCTATATGATACAATAACAAACCTATAAGGATGTTTTAAAACTCTCAGTACACTCACTAGGCCACAACATAAAAAAAATAAAAATAAAAACACCTTTACAAAAATTTAATACTCCACTGATAAATACTAATAAATGAAAGTTCATTTAAAGTGAGCATTACTACATTTGTAAAGGCATTTTTTAGACTCATTTCTGATATTGAATCTCAATAGATTGTGCAAGTGTACTTAATGTTGTGACCAGTGCATGTTAACCCCAACCCAGTGCCCTTAACTTACTCAAGTTAAGTTTAAAAGCCTGCTCTCAAAACAAGAAAAATAGACCATATATGGCTACAAAATAGTAATACGAAAATGATTAAAATCGAAATATTTAACATACAATGTCCAAATGGATGGTGCCGTGACATGGCACATCTGAAAATACAGTGTCTGCACTATCCTTCATTAGATCATCTTTAAAATCATAAAAGTGCGTCCAAAAGAGCATCTCTTTAAGTTTTCAAATTGCTAGAAGGCATGCCGAGGAGGGTTCCGTTACAAACGGCTTGCCACTTGCGACGCCTGCCAATTCAATGGAAAGTAATAACACCTGTCCGTCCGTACGCGCCAGTGTAGGATTTACGAGGGCAGCTCGACCTGAATGTAAAAACATCTCCATGCAACACACATGCACGCAAAAGCATACGTGCGGATGATGATCATCTTGTTCTCAGAATTTGTCTTGAACAACTAGAACAGTGGAACATCCAAATTTGAACGCATAAAGCTTGCTAGGAACTTGATTTTCGACGAAAGCAGGGAGGTTTCTACTTCCTGCTTTTGTTTCTCTTCCTCAATTGGTACAAATCAACTTTTTATACAAGGACTTGATTTTTTTTCTGCGACTGGTGTTGTCGATTCGAGTCTGCGTTTAACAAGGTGCACCGAGTGAAGACGTAGATTGCTGCGTTAGCTTCGCATGCTAGCTGCCGACATTAACTCATTCACCTCCATCAACGGCTATAGACGTCAAAAATTAATTTGAACTATTTCTATTAGTTTAATATTTTCCCACTTTTGTTAACAAGAGTATGAATACCTAGAATTTTTTGTTATTGTGTTAGAACAGATATAAAATTAGCTATATATATATATATATATATATATATATATATAGTTAACTCACGATTAATCACAAATTTTATATCTGTTCTAAATGTACAAAAAAAAAATTCTAGGCTTTATACTCGTTAACAAAAATGGAAAAAAACGTTAAACTAATAGAAATAGTTCAAATTAATTTTTGACGTCGATTGCTGTCAATGGCAGTGAATGAGTTAATAACTGGAGTATTTCGTATTCCGAATGTGGAAATTTTGGTTTGGAGAATGTGGTCATCATGGGAGATTCAAACTAAAAACAGTGTAACGGCGATACTTGAGTGACAGTTTTGAACTTTTGTAAAATGTGCTAATCATAAAAACTTAGGTAGACTATCGGTGATATTTCGGGATGGACTGAAAATGCACGATAACCTTTCACAAGTCAACTTAATTTGGCCTTTGGTTAAACATTTGAATGCATATGTTCACTGTTAAATGTTTCACTTGATTATGGGTTATAATTTTTCATTAGACTATTGTATTTTTTTATTTTCTAAATGCTTTTAGTTTAGCATTAGATTTTTTTTTTATTGTAGGAATATTTGTGGAGTGCAAGATTTATATTAAAAAAAAAAGGTCACTGAGTATTGTGTAATTAATAGTGTTGTTCCGATACCGGTATTGGCAGAGGTCCTGATACTGCATTAAAACAGTGGTGTCGGTATCGGTGAGTACCAACAAGTAACATGCAGATACCCTTAATTTCTGACGCTAATATAGGACTTTGGATGCAGCATCTTGTGTCTTGCTCGTGCACGACATTCACTGATGTGTGACATGTTCACAGCATGCCGAGCTAAGATATCCTATTGGCCCTTGAATGCTCTGAACCAATGGCAAGACAGCTTTTTCATGTTGAGAAAAAAAAAACGTAAGTATCGGTATGGTATCGGCATTGATCGATACTGCAAAGCTGGGTATCGGAATCGGTATCAGGGGCCAAAAAACGATATAGGAACAACACTAGTAATTAACGTCAACTACAATTCCCAAACGATTCCTTGTTTCTACTGTACGGTCATGCCAATAATGGCAAAATATATATTTAAAATAAACCATGAAAGCTCATCATATACAAAATTAAAGATGAAAGACCATTGTTGCTGTAATTACAGTTTTATAAATATAAAATGCAGTTTTAGTAAGTTTTTGTTTTTTTAAAAGTCCTCATTAACAAAATTATTATTTTTTTTTTCCATTTTAGTTTTCATTATTTTGTAATTTCTCATTATGATAACCTTGTTCAGTCAGTTTTTTTCTTTTTCTTTTTGCACAACTTGCTGCTCCCTACCGAGACGCCAACGGACATCTACTTACATAAATGCCTATCTGTGACTCTTGCGGTCTCTCTGTTGCACCTTACTGATGACGCCGACACGCAAATCTGTGAGAATATCATGAGTGTGAAGCCTGGCAATAATTAAGTACTGTTGATCAAGTGTTAAGTGTTGTGCTGGTCTCAAGGATGTCAAAATGTGAGCAGCATGATGAAGACCTAATATCTATTGTGCATTTTGCAGTTCAGCACATTACCAGTTAAACATGTGCATTCATAAATTCAGACCAAGACCAAATCAAGTTATTCTGCAAAGGTTCTAGTGCCATTTGAGAGTAATCTTGAAATTTTAGCCGAAAAGTAAAAAATTCTGAACTTTTTGAGAAGTAGTATCTGTCCTTACCTGCACTATTGGTTGTGTAGTGTCGAGAGGTTGCCCACAGGTCAGGGCAGTGTCATACTTCTAATGTCAGACATGGCGTCGCAATGGGTTATTTGCTCATCAGGAGTTTCAGGCCTTCTAATTAAGATGGACGATGAGTGGCGTAGTTCCTCCAGCATCAACCAGCAAACACTTGCGGCGTCAGCGGCGGCGGCAGGTGCTCGTTCTCAACGTTATCAGAGTCGATAGCCGAGGAGGCCGCCGGCGCGCCCGGCGCCGCGCCATCAGCTGTGACGACGGTAGGGGTGGGCGCCTCAAAAGTGTCCAGGACGCTCTGTACCTTCTGCTCCACTTCGTCCGTCCAGTCGATGAGGTCGCTCTCCAGCTGCCGCGCACGCTCCATGACCAGCTCCTGTCGCTCGCCGAGCCCCGTCAGTAGGTCCAGACGCTGGTGCACCTGGCTGATCGCGCTGCCGCCCGCCAGGGGGCGACTCGGGGACGCTTGGCCCCCAGACATGTAATGGTCGAACTCCTCGGACGTCAAGTTGAGAGACTTGCCGTCCAGCTTCTCGATGAAGGCCACGGCGCAGCACTGAGGGGAGAACGCGTACACGATCATGAAGGCAAGATTCGTGATTTGCTTGCAACCACGTTTCATTCGTTTGTTTCATGGAAACGTCATTAAACCGTTACAGACTCCCCCAAAAATTCCGACAGGTGTTTTTAATAAGAACAATAGCCCTAAAAATATTGTACTTCATAAAAACATACAGTAGTAACATAATTGAATAGAATGTAATTCAGGACTTGACTTGACTGATGGCACCCTCTGGTGAGAGTGTGCCTTGGCCACCAGAGGGCAGTATAATATACATAGTATACTATACATTGATTTTAATAAAGAGGGTCAGTATTCTGCAGTAATATGTCATTTTTCACAAAGGATAAATATGATTAACTTTTATTTTTGTATTTTGTACGGAGGATCAATCAACGAATCGAATATCAAATTAATAATTACTTTTGACCATCAATTGTTTGACCTTGTGGAATTCTGAATTGTCCAAACCGTCAGAATTGCTCCCCTTAAACAACATATATTCTTTCTTTTTCTTTCTTTCTTTCTTTAGTCGGGACAGTGCATGTTAATAGGTAATAGGTTCATAGGTCAAGATACCACTGTATCAATTTATCGTCAGTTTGCAGCATTGAAGGAGTAAACTGACAATTTTATCTAAGGAAATGAATTAATAGATTTACTCGTCGTCTCCAAGTGGACATGCTGTGATAATATTTTGTGCATAATTGCACACCCATCACAAATCCTTTATTACATATTCCAAAGAAAATATACCAACGTTGTTCCATTGTTATGACAGATTTAAGGATTATGGGTAATTTGGTTCAAGGTATTGAGTCCTCGGTACTGCACTCTTGTGGCCGTTTTACTATCAGGAACTAGTAAGTTGAAGAATAGAAAATTGCTATCAATTTCATGTAATTTTAAGGAAAATGTAATGTGATATATACTGTAGGTCTTTCTTTAAAATGATCTGTTATTGGGTTTTTTTTTAGATGGAAAGAGTTCAAGTATATAATATTTAATTTTCTATGGGTCAATTTGCTTTGAAACTATTCAACCCATGTCACAGAATGGATTGTGTTTCAAACGGCAAGTTTCCAATCTACTACATTTTGCATGTATGCATGTAAGAATGAATTTGTGAATGGCTTCGCTAACCAGGTTAGTGAAGTAGTAGCCATCCTCTCCGGTCATGAGCCTGCTGGGGTTGCAGAAGCGAGTGATGTACTGGATGTTGGACTGAAGCCGCGGGGGGTTGGCCTTGAGCACGATGTAGATGAGCGTGGGCAGGAAGTCGTCCGCCGACGCCGCCTCCTTCTTGCTGATGCGGATGGCGTTGAAGATGTGCTTGCTGCAGCGCGTGATGCACCCCAGCTTGTCCTTGGGTACACGCTTGGAATCGATTTCGATCACATCTGGGGAGAGGCGGGCGCTAGTTGAGGTGACGGCCAAGTGCGTGGCCGCCATTTTGTTCACACGGTGGCGACGTATCCTGAATTTCTGCGCAAGTCATAAAGCGCCTACCTAACTTATGCTTTACCAAGTAGTCAAGTCAGAAATACAGTTAAGGTCACAAATATCATACATGCATTGGTAAGTGAGCATTATTGTCTTAAGTGATGATGTATTGATGCCGCAGTGCAAAACAGTTTGCCGTGCACAGGTCGTCCCCTTCGAAACGTTGGAAATTAAAGATCCCCCTGTAGTATCGCTACATGGCCGTGAGACTCACCTGTGATGGCTTTAACCACGCTGTCGGAAGCCTCGGGGATGTCCTCGTCGACGGGAACGCCCAGCATCTCAATGGTGACCCAATGCAATGCTCTGTAAAGAAGAAGTCACAGATACTACAGTGTAAAACATGAGGATGCTGGCCCCAAGTGGACAAAATTATCATCTGCACCTCATTTGCATATTTTGTCAAAATTGCTCATGTTTAAGGGAGAAGTCAACCAGATTTTTTTTTTTAACAATAAACATATGTTCTATGCAGCCCCACTGTTCTAAATATGGAATTCTGGTTAATACTGCGTTAGTGGAATATCAGTTAAACAACAAAATCCAGCCGTTTTCATCCATCTCAGGGGGTGGCCATTTTGCCACTTGCTGTCGACTGAAGATTACATGAATGTTGCTCAGGGTTCAGGCAACGACCAATCAGAGCTCGCCTGTTTTCTGAAGCTGGGCTGTGATTGGTTGTTACCTGAAACCTGGCAGCAATGTCATCTTCAGTCAACAGCAAGTGGCAAAATGGCTGCCCACTGAGATGGATAAAAATGGCTGGATTTTGCTTCATAACTCTTATTCCACAAATGTAACTAGTTAGGTCACATATAAAATATTAAGGTTGACTTCCACTTTAAAAATAAATCATTTATTTGTATGTGAATACTTGATGAATCGATGGGATAGAATATAGGGAGTCCTCGAGTTATGACGCACTCGTTCTACGACGTTTCGAGTTCACAGCCTTGTCCACCATTTTGTCCCTTGTCTGCAACTTTGTCCCCCAGTGTTTCTGCTTAGCTAGTGCAAGAACTTGTCTGTGTTTGTAAACTGGGAGTTTCTTTGGCTTTTCCATCCAACTCTAAGCAGTAATGGGAAGTACAGCATCTTATGTTTTTATTTGAATGTATTTTTTTTTTTTTAAGCAAAGTATTTTGATGTAAATTTCGACTTTAACGGTGCAATCCGACTTACGCAGAGATTCATGTTACATCACCAGCGTTGGAAAGACTCCCTGTACCCAATTGATTGTCTTGTATTGTGTTGACTGTTTTTTATGTTATTTATTGTTTTATCTGTCTTTGGTTTTATATATTGGATATTTACTTTATATGCCAACACTTTGTATGCAGCTATAGTTGTTTTTAAAATGCCCTATAAATAAAGTTGAGTTGAGATCGCAGTACACATTTACATATTGTTTTATGACACACGAAAATCCAGATTCGTTTGCAATATTGTTGTAGTTTGACTTCGGATTTACTGACTTAGGTTTTCACCACACTTGTTCGATTTAATTTGGTGAAGTTGTCGTCGTCATGAACACTGCAAGTAACAGTTCATATTAAATCATGCTTAATTTTATTTTATTTTTAGCAGAAGCCTATCCCATAATACCAAAACATTCATGTATTTGTATACTAAATCTGGCATTATTTATTGCCATACATATGCATTTATTGCTTGTGTTTGTTAAAAAAATAGATGGGAAGAGAACCTTAAAAAAACACATATTAAATCGCATCTCACTCGATACCCTGATAAGGCTAAGTGCCATAATAAATGGATTATCCCAATCAAACAGATGTGAAAAACACCAGTTGGCACCAACAATCAATTTATCCTGTTGTTTGTGTGCATTATGTGACTCTTGACACTTTTACTGTATATTGAGACATGAAATAGTCACAGTCTAAAATACGGTTGCATATTCTGTGTACACACCTGATCCGCTTCTGAACTGCCAGGTCTTTCTTCTCATCGTCGGATGTTTCAGGACAGAAAACCTCCTTGTACAGACGCGTCGTCGTGTACCGCTCCACTTCATCCATGATGCCCTCTACGTACTCAGAGGAGCCTAACAGCAAAAATGTCCACATGAGAACAGCACATGTAAAGGGATACAACACAAGCATTCCCGTACCTTTGAATTGAGTGTGAAGGCGTTCTGAGAGACTCTGGTAGAAGTCCTGGACGCATTCCGACATGTCCTCAACTCCCATGTCCTAATATAAGAGAGACAATATGGCAAATGACTCCATAATGTTCCGATAAGTTTTACAAACAAGTCTTTACTCTATCTGGCAATAAGGTACTTGAGATCACTCACCCGCTTGAAGGCCATGCTTTCAGTGAAAGCACGACACTGTTTGAAGATTTGCCGGCCGTATTTCAGAGGCTTGAGGAAATCCATGAACTCCCTCGTAGCATGGTCCGTGTCTGCGGAGGGGGGCCGGCTCGCTGTGGAGCAGGAGCTCGGGCTGGACTGAGCATCCAACGGGACGGTGGCATCTCGGGTGGAAAACACATTTTATGTTTTCATCTCACCTTTGAGCTTCTTGTGTGAAATAGCTAATAGGCTTACCTTTCTTTGGTGGTATTTTGATGGAGGGAGTGAAAAACTTTGTGACAGTGTTGACCTTGCTCGACTTTTCCTTGGTCTTCCGTTCTTCGAACTTGCTGAAAGGTGCGACAGCGGGCTGAGGCTGCGTCTTCTGATGTCTGCTTGCATAGGCTTCCTCCTCCTCTCTCTGCAGCCTGCAGCAGACGAGAGACAAGACAAGAGTGAAGCACCAGGGGGTGTTCATGAATGATTAGAGAACAGAAGTGTCCATATTGGACACATAAAACATAGCAGTTAAAACATTTTTTCCCTCATACTATTTACATATTTCCAATTGATAATGATTCAGAAAATAGATTAAAAATTATGTTTTTCAAAGTAAAAGCAAATGTTTATAAATGTCCTATTGTGAATAAAGACATAAGTTACTTGGTCTGCTCTTATGATGGACTACAGATATCAAAGAATATTTACTATTGAGAGGCTGTATCAGAGGACTTGGACCACTTAAGTTAAACAGTGGCTAAGAACGATTAATAGACAATCAAAATTATTAATTTTGATTATGGATTAGATGTTGATTAAGCATGGCACCTCTACTTTAAGCATTTCAACGACTGTTTCCACATAAAAACTCCATCTACAATCGATAAAATGTCCAGCTACAATTGATTAAATGTCTTGAGAATGAAAAGAGCAGAATAAATGAAAATATTCACAGGCATCTCCTGTAAGGAATCCCTGAACTAATATAGTCTCTGAACTCAAACTAGACGTTGGAGACAAACCTCTCAGCTAGAGCCCAGTCGTCCTGGATCTGTTTTTGCCTATCTCGCTGGTTTTCATCTCGCCAGCACTTGGAGCACAGACCCTGCCAAGCTGTGTTACCATAAAAACCACATCCTTTGGTACACAGCAGTTCGGACTGGTCAAGACGGATCCGTCGACGTTCAGACCGCTGGGCCATCATCCTTCACAGAAGACTGTCAGGGAAAAGGGACACGGAGATCACTATTTTAATACAACCAAATATAGGAACGGCGTTACTCTGATTAGCGTTAACTCGTTTCTGAATACATCTAACTTTCTCATCAGCTTGCTAATGGTTAACGTCCGCGCTTCGTCAGTTTTAAAGTGACAAACCTTCATATTACATTCAGAGTCATTCATTATTGTTGGTGAAGTGTACACCCAAAGTGTAAAATGTTTGCTTCACGCCGAGTACTAGTCTCTCATGTAACTGGCTGATATGTGATAGGCTAGCTCCGGAAGCTAATTACAACGCTACCCCTTGACAACAAGCAACAATGTCATAAAAAAAGATGACGTGTGGTTTCTGCCGACGTACAGTATCATTCGCGGGACGGGCAAAGCTGTCACGTAACGTCGCTCCTTTTCCAGGCTGTTGTAATGTGGAGTGTTTACATTGGTATAACGGATAGTTCCGTCACACGAATAGAATCAGCCATTTTGTCGTTTGACCGTCCTCTTGCTTCTCATTTCACATAAAGGTGAAGTTGAATTGTATATCGCCACCCAGTGGATTGGTGGTGCAACAGTACAGACTGTATGCTACATAAGACATTTACACAAAACATACAACAAAAACGGTGATAATAACATTAAAAAAAAATTACCTGCCCCTCAAAAAAAAAAAAATAATAATAATAATACACCATAAAGCTCCCTTCACCCAAACCAAAGCTGCCGTACGGTTAGCCAAGTGGTAGTTGCAGTAAATATGTGTATATGTAAAAGCCATAGTCTACATGAAGAAACAAACGAAATAATAAATTACTGTAAACGGTATAGCAAAATCCGGTAGTAGCTAACTGTCGACCCCCCCTAAAAAGGTTTATTATTCTCTAAAGTGTAGATGCCACAAGATGGTGGCAAAGCACAACTTTTTGGGGGCAAAACACAACTCTTTTTTTTTTTTGCACTCACTCACTCACACAAACACAGGCAGTTCCACTGACGTCAGCAGTTACTTGGCGCCAAGATGCCTCAAGATGGCTGAAAACCAAACATAGTTGTCTGTTGTATTTTATTTTTAATGTCGACAGAAGTCTTCTCTTGTTGTAACAGAATATATGCTAATTGCTGGCGTTGTGCCGAAACCTTGTACCTCCACTTTTCAGAAGACCCCCAAAACGGTATGTGTAACAATTAATTATTAAAGAGACAGAGCTAGCCATTTTCAATACTTTTGATTGGTCAATTCTTTGTAAAAATAAAATAAACTAACACCCACACATGTGGACTGACCCATAGTATAAATTTTTGAAAACAAATCTTAAAATTACCAAATTGTGACTTTTGAAGTTTCGGCCTGATGCCAGCGAAATGCTGCAATGCTGCAACGCTACAGCGTTCAAAGCAAATTGCTCGCTGTGATAATAAAGTTCATCCGGATCCCTGTTCTTTAAGCACTTTTTTTTGGTGCCTAAATACATCAATAGGTTAAATCTGAGAATATTTGAATTTCCAAATTCTTACCACGAATAGCAAGAGCTTATGTTGACAGTATACAATATAAAAAAATGCAGTGTTTATTGTGGTTTTATTGTAATTTACCATAGTGAAGAACTACATTTTATTATACATTATATAGAGAGGTGTTCAGTGTGGGAATGGTGCAAACTACACCTGATGGGCCTTATGCAGGAAAGCGAGTTCTAGAAACAAATATAATTTTTTTTTTAAAAAAAAGCCCAAAACATTCAACCATCCATTTACTGTTTGTTGCGCTTGTCCTCATTAGGGTCACAGGTGAGCTAGAGCCTATCCCAAACCTCTGGGATCCTGGAGATTAAAGTAAGTTGGCCATATCCAGCCTTGGTGCACTTCAATATGTTTTCAAAAAAGTGAACATAAGGATAGGTTAATATATACACTCCATTTACCATAATGATCAAATTGAATTTAAAAAAAAAAGTACAATGACATGTTTACGGTAAAGGTACAATCAGCGACAGCGGCATGTCATGTGATATTAAACACATCATCTAGTTGATTTTTTTCCTTATGTGAGTGAGGCTGTTCCCGGCCCGGATGACTTTCAAACGTTGTTGCTGGTTAATGGTGGCAGATAAGCACACATACAGTCAAAAATAAGTGAAAAATACGGCCTTTTTATCTTTAGTGAACCATGTCAACTTCCAGCACTGACAACAACTTCACAGGAAATATGTTCTTTACTGGTCTTCAGATAAAATATCGTTAGCTAGCGATACTTGCAGCCTACAGTTGACCTATATGTCTGCTTACTGTAATACTCGCATGCACTCTCATGTCCTGTGAGCTTTGTTAAGTAACCAGCGGAAATCACTACATGCTTTTTTGGTTAGACTTCCTTGCCCCCCTCCTATCTCAGTGGGTAGGGTGGGACTTAAGGGAGGCGAACTTGAACACGTTATCTTGCGTCACACACTGTTTAGAGTGGATGCAGACATTACTGAACAAAGAACGCTTCACGTACTTGTCCACGCCAAAAGGAAGGATTTTTCTTGACGAGCAATGGCCGGTAAGACATCGTGTGAGCTTTTGACATGAGAAAAGATAAACGAGTGTGGTATGCATGCTTCACAATGAATGTGAACATTCGGAGAGGAAATGATGAAGTTTGAACCCACATGACCCTCTGTACAAAACAACTTCATTCTTTCGTTTTCATTTTTTTAACCTTGTGGTAGAACTACCATGACAATACAAACTTTTTTTTAATGCTTTCTGAAATAGTGTACAGAGGGAGTTTATTTTCACATTGTGCCCCACAGGATTAATGATTAACCTCCAAGGTATACAGCAAAAAAATCCTTTACAGCCAATGACTGCCGAAACGTTCCCACACCTTCATTGCAGCGGCCATTACTTGCTGCTGTTTGAGGGGCTTCACTTTTGCTTTAGGAAGACAGGTGTATTTACAACCATTTTATAGACAAATGATACTCGAGTTGGGGGGATATTTTGTTCTTCCCGGTCGTGTGTAACAAATAATTGAGAAACACTGACTTAAAGTAATGAAGTATTTTTACTTTGTTAATTGAAACTGATACAACTTACTTTCAAAATATATTCTGTGTCACTATTAGGTAAAGGTTGTGTTTGTGAGGCTGTTAAGGTTTTTCATGTTTCTGTATGTTTTCCCTACGTTTGTGAGGGTCCTCGGACTGCAGCTTCCTCCCACATTCCAAAAACATGCATATCAGGTTTAATATACTCGAAATTGTCCATTGGTACAAATGTCAGCGTGAATGTTTTTATGTGACATGGGTGTACTCCCCTTCTCACCCACAACCGTAATGAGGACAAGGGCAGTAGAAAATAGGTTTATTTAAGAGAAATAAACCTGCTGTTATCACTCAACCTGTGTCAAGTGCTAGACTATCGAAGATCGTCAAACAAGTATTTCACAAGTAAACCTGTGTAAATACTTTTTCTTTAAAATGTTAGATTCAAAACAATTCTGTTGTCATTCAACATTCCACCTCTGTCGGGTACGCAGGAAGTGTTATGTAAATCTGATGTCATCATCATAAAAAAAAAAGGCAGCAAAAGTTATTGAGCACGACGACGGGACGCAACAGAACAAACACTTCTTAAATCCCATCTTACCTTTCTTTCAAGCACTATTTCGGCAATAGAGACACTTAAATCATGGCTGGTGAGATTTATAATTTCTTATTCTTGTACTTTTCCAACTTTTTTTTTTGGGTGTGTTTTGTTTCACAAGGTGAGAATAAACGGCGTATGGTATTGCTTTTGCCTGTGACTAACATACAAACCAGGCAGATTGTTATAGTAGTCAAACGACATTTAATCACATTTTGAGTACAGAATAATCCTCACAACTCAAATTACAACGATCCAAAGCCCAATGCTTTTCAATGGACAGAGAGGGTCATTTCACCTCGCCTAAGACGAATAGATACACATTATTTATGATTTATTTTGTCTTTTCCCCCCCCACTCAATCACTCAAACATTTGTATGTGTATACAAAGATGGTCTTCCGGGCCGGGAAGCAAATCCACACCGCCTGAACTGTAGGCAAATGACAGAGGCAGTTCTGGCTAGATTTGCGCCCTGGGCGAAATAGCTAAATAAATTGATACAGTAATTTCATAATAATTCATGAAATTAAAAAGATGTACCGTACTGTAAAAAACGAGTGTGATAATGATTTGTCTTGCGGTCATTTTTCTGCCACTAGATGGCATAATTGCATGTGTAAGAAGGTGACAGCTCAGTGGATTTTTCTTTTCATTTTAAGAGCTTTGTAATCTTTAACATGCAGAAATTTGTGAAATTCTGCATAATCTTAAAATTTTAAAATACGTGACACCAGTCTCCACAAATATATGCATTATTATTACATTTCTTACTGATATATTTTGACGTGGGCGTGTCTGCTGCGTTGTGACTTTTCCAAGTAAGGGCCAGTGATTAATCGTGCGTTAAAATAAATTAGTGTCATTAAAGGAACTTTAAATTAACACACTAATTTTGACACTACCAATATATATATATATATACTGTATATATACAGCTCTTCTCAAGAATGTGCAATGTTGTGCTTCTTCTTACAGAGGAACTAATGGCTGTGAAAATTGACTTTGTGGATAGCGTGACCTCGCCTGTAATCAGTCAACTTCTGAGCCATCTTTCGCATGACAAAGTCTTGAATAGTGGAGAGGAGGAGGATATCAGGGAGGCGAAAGATACCAGAGCGGACAAGGCTCGTTCCCTCATTGACTTTGTGTGTAAAAAAGGAGATGAGGCAGCCTGGAAGGCGATCTCTTACATTAAATTAAGGGATCCAACGCTCTTCGAGAGTTTGGGCCTCCCTGAGCGCCCCCAAGGTGAGTTGACGAGGTTCAGAGCAGGTGCTCGACGTGTAACGACACCCGCTTTGATTCCGTTTGCAATCGTGTCTTGTTGTCTCCAGCTGCCTCTGAGGAGGAACGTCAGTGGTCCGACACACTCATCCCCTGCAAATGGACCTTTTGGAATTCCAAGAAGAATGACTCAAAGGTTTTCTCACACGAACATGACATACTGTACCTTCATAGAGGAATTTTGTCATTAAGAGTCCTGATGTTTTAAAAGGAACCCCGATTGTAATGACAAGTTTGCTCTATATTATTTATTTGGTCGTTATTAACATAACTATGAGATTAATTTGTCAAAAAATCATTTCCTGTTTAATACATTTTGTAGAAACTTTATTTGGACGTACGCCGCCATTGTTATTTACGTTATTTAAGCCTCCGTAGCGTTCCTAAAGGGACGATCAAAACTCTTGAATGTGTCCGGTGAATGACGAGAGCGCGGCGTGGGGGAGGGTGGCTCTCCCGATCGATCGCATGTTGTTTCTTTAGGAACGCTACGAGGCTTAGCTTGCGCTTACCTTGCTTTCACATTGCTCGGCAGAGAGCCTGCCGCCATTCTACGTCACTACGCACGGAAGGCGTTGCGACGTAAATAACAATGGCGGCGTACGTCCAAACAAAGTTTCTACAAAATGTATTAAACGGGAAATTATTTTTGAAAATAGTTATGTTAGTAACAACCAAATAAATAATACAGAGCAAACATGTCATGACAGTCGTGGTTCCTTTTAACTAAGAATGACGGATAATAAATTGTGGTTCACTGTACAGTATTTAGCCTTAAAAATAGCCATTTTAACACATATATGCTGACTTTGCTTGTTCAAATTAGCATGTTTTATTTTTTTTAGATCTACCCGGTGACTAAAGAGTCCATGAAGAGTCGCGTGGCTCTGCTCATCACCAATATCACATTTAAGGACAAGTCTTTAGACAGAGATGGAGCCGAGGTAGACGAGCGCAACATGGAGAAGCTCTTAAGGGCTTTAGGATATGAAGTGGTCAAATACACGAACCGCACTGGAAAGGTAACAAACCCTTTTTTGATGGTTTCAAACCCTATTTCCTGAGTTACTGTCCAACCTGCGATGGTTCCTTTCAGGAAATCGACGAGGCCGTCATCAATTTCTCCCAACATCCCAAACTCGAAAACACAGACAGTGTGTTCGTGGTGATCATGTCTCACGGGATACTGGGATACGTCCTCGGTGTCAACTGGAAAAAGATGGACAATGTGGCTCAAGAAGATGTGTTCGCCATTGATAACATTTACCAACATCTGGCCTCAGCCAAGTGCAAAGCACTGCAGGATAAACCCAAGATCATCATCATCCAAGCCTGCAGAGGAAGTGAGTGAACACGGTAGCGTATTTTGCATGCTCGAAATGGTGTCACGTGGACATTGTTACACTTGTCTGTTTCAGAGGAGAGCGGGTCGGTGCTCATCTCGGATGGTGCAGAGGTGCTGATGTGTGATAATACTCAGCAGGCATTTCCGGCCACGTCTGGTGATGATGGAAACATCGCGGACGATGGCCGTAAATTTGTGCACAAAGAGGACGATTTCAGCACCTTTCTTTCTTGCACCCCTGGTCAGTACATCCTATCCTACCTTAACTCATTCACTGCCATTGACGGCTATAGACGTCAAAAATTCATTTGAACTATTTCTATTAGTTTAACATTTTTTCCACTTTTGTTAACAAGAGCATGAAAACCTAGAATTATTTTTATTGTACATTTAGAACAGATATAAAATGTGTGATTAATAGTGAGTTAACTAGTGAAGTCATGTGATTAATTACGATTAAAAATTTTAATCGCATGACGTCCCTAATTTTTTATAATCTTTTCTTTTAAATCGTGTCAGGCGATTTAAATTTTTGATGGTAATTAACTGCATGCCTTCTATAGTTAACTCACGATTAATCACATTTTTTTTTCTTTTGTAAATGTACAATACATTTTTTCTAGGTTTTCATACTCTTAACAAAAGTGGAAAAAAATGTTAAACTAATAGAAATAGTTCAAATGAATTTGACGTCTATAGCCGTCAATTAACTCACGATTAATCACAATTTTTTTTTCTTTTGTAAATGTACAATACATTTTTTTCTAGGTTTTCATACTCTTATTAACAAAAGTGGAAAAAAATGTTAAACTAATAGAAATAGTTCAAATGAATTTTTGACGTCTATAGCCGTCAATGGCAGTGAATGAGTTAATGCATGCATAAAAAATAAAAATATAAAATAAAAAAAATAAAAATAAATAAAATATTTTTTTTCCTCAAGTTTTCATACGCTTGTTAGCATAAAAGTAGGGAAAAAATGGTCAACTAATAGAAATATGGCTGCGTATCATTGATAAAGTAATTTCATAATATTTCATCAATTTGAGTTAAAATTAAATGATGTATTGTACTGTAAAAAAAACAAGCGTGATATTGATTTGTGTTGAGGTCATTTTTCTGCCACTAGATGGCTGCTCAGCGCATATTTCTTTTCATATTAAAAGCTGTCTAATCTTTAACATGAAGTAACTTGTGAAATTCTGCACATTTTAAAAATACAAAAAGTCAGGGACACTTAATGTGACCTTCTCTAAGCTTTTAAATGCACATGTCCCACTGTTAAATGTTTCAGTATTTTTTTGCTGTTCTCTAACGTGGAGCTTAACGGCAAAATTCACGACAGGTGTTTGATCCCCGAATCGACCAATAAATGTCCTGGTTCAATTAGAGCTGGTGTTTAAACACTTAATAATAACTCACTGGCTCAAATCAGTTGATGTGTTTGTAGTGAAAATGTTTTTTGTTATCGCCCCGCAGATACCGTCTCATACAGACACACACAGGATGGCGCTCTCCTAATTCAGTATCTCGTTGCTGTTGTGAACACTTGCGCATGTGAGGACGACATTGAGGAGCTTTACAGAATTGTAAGTTTTACATGATGCTCATCTGAATACTTAATAGCTGCGCTGGTGGTTGGAGAACATAAAGGACAGAGTGTTTATGTTTCTTTGATTGAACCACTAATCTCATGATTTGTTTTGTTTGTTTGTTTCAACCACGCAGGTAATGCGACGCTTTAAAAGATTGGATCTTGGGAAATTTAAACAGATGCCAACTAAAGCCAGATGCACTCTGTCAAGGCGCTTCTACCTCTTCCCAGGCATTTGAGACCGGCCATCTTATTAGAGGGGCATATTGATGTCATATTGCGGCAGTTCTTACCAAAATCCAAAATGAAAACCAGTACTTCTATGGCCCCTTTTTCCTTTTTTTTTTTCTGGAGAGCTCATGGCCCCTTTTCCATTGTGTCAGACAATATCACTTTCTAACTGAAAAAAAAAAAGTTTCAATCTAAAAAAATATAAGATTTTTCTGTTAAAAACATACAGTTTCATTTGCATATTACAACTTCTGTTTGTGTAATTTTGTGTTTTCTTTCTTTCTTTCTTTTTTTGGGGGGGGGGGGGGGGGGGCTCTTATAGCGATCTGGACATCACGTGACTCATTTGTTTACCCCGCCAATCTGGTAGGAAAGCAGCGAATGATTAAAAATTGGAGAGCAGTTATAAAATTGGCATTATCAGCGATTATGAGGGTTTTAACCAGTCACTCTGACCAAAACAAGGCAGCCTTGTCTTAACTAACTTGATTAGCAAGTCGATTAGCAACACTGTGAAATTAGCGCCAAGTTAGTTATCCTGCCAAAATGGCGTTGTTTACATTTCTTTAGTACACTGTGGGATGCGTGACATCAACGTCCGGAACTCTATACTCTTTTGTAGACATCGGATAAAAAGTTATAAACAGGAAAAACTGTAAACGTGGTTTTGAATTTAAAAACAAAACAAAAAACACTGCATTTTATTAGCCTGTTAAATTGCCCACACACAAAAACGGACAACTCAGTACATTGTCATACTTGGAATGTATAAATAGTGGTACATTATGCCTTTTGTAACTTCGTTCACACAAGAATTCACTTGAGGGGAAAACATCATATCGTTGACGACACTCAAACGTTTGTTGCAGCACCACACATTTTTTTACAAAATAGAAAGTCATGCCAAAACATGTCGCCGTCGTGTCAGATGGATGCGGAAAGAAGTGACACGCCGTGTACTGAACATTGCGCAATACGTTTGCATTCATGGCAAATGGGTAAGTGAACGTGTGTGCGTTTGCAGTGGTTTAGGCCAGCGTGCCGCCCACAGCGGACGCAATAATAATTCCCAGAATCACACAGCATATAATAATCATAATTTTCTTCTATTTAACCAGAAAATAGTACAAAAGAAAAGAAGAGAGCATCAGTCATCCAGGGCAGCGAGTAGGGAGCAGAAGACAACATGTTAGGGACTTGTTAAAAAACACACATGCTACTCTACTGCACAAGAGCAACAGTATTGGGACTCTTAATCATTTCATATGTTGTACATGAACACAATGTTGTTGTTTAAAGTCACTCCCAGTTTAAGCTTACTGTTAAACTAAACATAACAAGTGAATTATTTTAAATTGGGTGCTTAGAATAACCCCATAACGTTGCTCTAAAGTCTGTTAGCATGAAGCTAACACATAATTGTAAATGCCACAGCGAATGAAACTAGCATCGATACAAATGCATTTAAAGCATTTTGTTAACTTATTCAAATCTAGAACGTTCAAATCATGCAAGTTGGACAGCACTTCAAGGAGACATTATGTCATTTTATTTTACCATTTAAGAGAGTTCCCAAACATGTTTTCAAAAATCACAGTCAATTTTATATTCAGTCTCCGGATCCACTGACCTGAATATATGACCGGATAGCCGATAGCCCATACACGCCCGTGCAAGCCGTTGAAGTCACAGGGCGGCCATCTTGCTCCTCCCACCTCACGAGCAGACTACTGTATAAACTATACGGTATACGTACAGAAGAGACTTATACAGCGCGTAGACAGTTAGTATAAGGCCAAAGGCATGGTGGTTTTTTTTGTGTTTTTTTTGCCATGGTGGTCACTATTTTTTTTTGTAAAAAATAAATTAATTAACAATTGGACGGTATGTGGCCCCTTTTTCTTTTATCACAACATTCGGAGAGGAAACGATAAAGTTTGAACCCACATGACCCTCTGTACAAAACAACTTCATTCTTTCGTTTTCATTTTTTTAACCTTGTGGTAGAACTACCATGACAATACAAACTTTTTTTTAATGCTTTCTGAAATAGTGTACAGAGGGAGTTTATTTTCACATTGTGCACCACAGGATTAATGATTAACCTCCAAGGTATACAGCAAAAAAATCCTTTACAGCCAATGACTGCCAAAACTTTCCCACACCTTCATTGCAGCGGCCATTACTTGCTGCTGTTTGAAGGGCTTCACTTTTGCTTTAGGAAGACAGGTGTATTTACAACCATTTTATAGACAAATGATACTCGAGTTGGGGGGATATTTTGTTCTTCCCGGTCGTGTGTAACAAATAATTGAGAAGCACTGACTTAAAGTAATGAAGTATTTTTACTTTGTTAATTGAAACTGATACAACTTACTTTCAAAATATATTCTATGTGTCACTATTAGGTAAAGAAGGTTGTGTTTGTGAGGCTGTTAAGGTTTTTCATGTTTCTGTATGTTTTCCCTATGTTTGTGAGGGTCCTCGGACTGCAGCTTCCTCCCACATTCCAAAAACATGCATATTAGGTTTAATATAGACTCGAAATTGTCCATTGGTACAAATGTCAGCGTGAATGATTTTCTTTGTAAAAATAAAATAAAATAACACCCAAACATGTGGACTGACCCATAGTATAAATTTTTGAAAACAAATCTTAAACTTACCAAATTGTGACTTTTGAAGTTTCGGCCTGACGCCAGCGAAATGCTGCAATGCTACTGTCAAGGAGCAGGGGGACTTTAGGACCCAGATGCGGGAAGGCAGAGCGAGGAGGCAGAGGTGTCGTCCAAAAGAGGGATTTAATTTCTATTCAAAAAGGATCTTCAAATTACAAAATAAAACTGATCTAACAAAACATGAAGCAAAACATAGAGAAACAACTTAGGCAAAAACAAACAGCAAGACATGGGAAAAGACGAGGCAAAAAACGGGCAGCATGACGTGGGGGAAAAGACAAACAATGAATCCACACAGACAGAGGGAAGAACGCAGACTAACCAACACTAATGACACATGAGGGTAATGGGAAACAGGTGGACACAATCAGGAATCAGGGTTGACACTGACACCACACGAGGAAGGGCAAGTGACCTGAAACGAGAGGAGTCAATTTTCAAAATAAAAGGAAATGACAAGACAAGGAAGACACACAAGGAAAACAGAAACTAAACATGACAGAAACTAAACCTGACTGAAACTAAACATGACAGCTACAGCGTTCAAAGCAAATTGCTCGCTGTGATAATAAAGTTCATCCGGATCCCTGTTCTTTAAGCACTTTTTTTTGGTGCCTAAATACATCAATAGGTTAAATCTGAGAATATTTGAATTTCCAAATTCTTACCACGAATAGCAAGAGCTTATGTTGACAGTATACAATATAAAAAAATGCAGTGTTTATTGTGGTTTTATTGTAATTTTCCATAGTGAAGAACTACATTATATTATAAATTATATAGAGAGGTATTCAGTGCGGGAATGGTGCAAACTACACCTGATGAGCCTTATATAGTGCAGGAAAGCGAGTATTCCGGCTTGCGATGCAATTCTACAAACAAATATAAAAAAGAAAAAAAAAGCCCAAAACATTCAACCATCCATTTACTTTTGCGCTTGTCCTCTTTATGGTCACAGGTGAGCTAGAGCCTATGCCAAACCTCTGGGATCCTGGAGATTAAAGTAAGTTGGCCATTGTTGACATTATTAACATTTTTATTGGTTTATTTTACTTTTTACCTGTTTTACATTTCATTATAGATGTGTTGATGAAGGTGTAATTATGTTGACCTGATATAACCTGTGTGAGTAATGCTTTTGACATTCTTGCTATCTTTTGTACTGTTTTCCCAGAAATGATAAAGTTAAAATGTTTCTATGTTTATCTAAGAAGTCTAGTTGCTGTTCATTAGAAATCCGGTTGTCAAAAGTTCAAGGACGATCTAGTTTACTGGGAAAATGCAAACTCATTCTGTGCGTCACGGGATGACAGATGCGTTTCCTCATGTTTTGAATAAAGAGGCTGTGTGGGCAAAAGAAGACACACACATTGGATGACACTGCTTGGGTGAAGTCTAACTGTGTGACCAGAGATCTCTGTAATAAACCAACCTTGCAAGGACCCTCTCCACCAGAATCTCATCTTGCAATTATTTGAACACGCAAACGATTACAATTAATGGTAATTCCTTCAAAATATACAGCCTTGGTCCACTTCAATTTGTTTTCAAAAAAGTGAACATAAGGATAGGTTAATATATACACTCCATTTACCATAATGATCAAATTGGATTAAAAAAAAAAGAAGTAAAATGACATGTTTACGGTAAAGGTACAATCAGCGACAGTGGCATGTCATGTGATATTAAACACATCATCTAGTTGATTTTTTTTTTCTCCTTATGTGAGTGAGACTTTCCAACTTTGTTGCTGGTTAATGGTGGCAGATAAGCACACATACAGTAAAAAATAAGTGAAAAAGACGGCCTTTTTATCTTTAGTGAACCATGTCAACTTCCAGCACTGACAACAACTTCACAGGAAATATGTTCTTTACTGGTCTTCAGATAAAATATCGTTAGCTAGCGATACTTGCAGCCTACAGTTGACCTATATGTCTGCTTACTGTAATACTCGCATGCACTCTCATGTCCTGTGAGCTTTGTTAAGTAACCAGCGGAAATCACTACATGCTTTTTTGGTTAGACTTCCTTGCCCCCCTCCTATCTCAGTGGGTGTGGTGTGATTTAAGGGAGGCGAACTTGAACACGTTATCTTGCGTCACACACTGTTTAGAGTGGATGCAGACATTACTGAACAAAGAACGCTTCACGTACTTGTCCACGCCAAAAGGAAGGATTTTTCTTGACGAGCAATGGCCGGTAAGACATCGTGTGAGCTTTTGACATGAGAAAAGATAAACGAGTGTGGTATGCATGCTTCACAATGAATGTGAACATTCGGAGAGGAAACGATGAAGTTTGAACCCACATGACCCTCTGTACAAAACAACTTCATTCTTTCGTTTTCATTTTTTAACCTTGTGGTAGAGCTACCATGACAATACAAACTTTTTTTTTAATGCTTTCTGAAATAGTGTACAGAGGGAGTTTATTTTCACATTGTGCCCCACAGGATTAATGATTAACCTCCAAGGTATACAGCAAAAAAATCCTTTACAGCCAATGACTGCCAAAACGTTCCCACACCTTCATTGCAGCGGCCATTACTTGCTGCTGTTTGAAGGGCTTCACTTTTGCTTTAGGAAGACAGGTGTATTTACAACCATTTTATAGACAAATGATACTCGAGTTGGGGGGATATTTTGTTCTTCCCGGTCGTGTGTAACAAATAATTGAGAAGCACTGACTTAAAGTAATGAAGTATTTTTACTTTGTTAATTGAAACTGATACAACTTACTTTCAAAATATATTCTATGTGTCACTATTAGGTAAAGAAGGTTGTGTTTGTGAGGCTGTTAAGGTTTTTCATGTTTCTGTATGTTTTCCCTACGTTTGTGAGGGTCCTCGGACTGCAGCTTCCTCCCACATTCCAAAAACATGCATATTAGGTTTAATATATACTCGAAATTGTCCATTGGTACAAATGTCAGCGTGAATGTTTTTATGTGACATGGGTGTACTCCCCTTCTCACCCACAACCGTAATGAGGACAAGGGCAGTAGAAAATGAATAGATGTCCATGTATTTGCTTATCTAATGGTATTTTTTTCTTCCTTTTTTTTTCTTCAAGTGAAACTTGGAAACATAATACCAGATTTTGCGGACAATGTAACCGAACCGGTGGTCATTCAACTTCTGGGCGATGTTCTTAAGGATGGCATCTTAAATAAAGGCGAGGTACAGTACATACGTCAGGCCCACAGCACCACAGCAGACAGGGCACGCGAACTCATCACCTCGGTGACTGGGAAAGGCGATAATGCCAGCTGGAAGCTGATCGGACACATTCAAGCCAGAGACCCTTGTCTTGCAAAGACTCTCGGTCTGGACTTGAATGAATTAATGGACATGAGATAAGGAGTGAGTTTTTTTCTCCCCCCGTGCGTTGCACTCATAAATAACAACCTGTCTCAATTCTATTTACTGTATGCTTCTTTTCTGATTTCAGATGGTTTCTCCAGAGTGGCAGACAGAAGACCAATCAAAAAAGACCAATCGCTAAGAAAATGTACTGTATTATTTTGTCATTACAGTATCGCATTGTCCCTAAAATCCTAGCATCAATTGTTACCTGTTCCAATCCTGTCCTGTGCGACAATATCAGCAAGCACTTGTTTTTTTTGGAAATTTTATGGCTGTTATTTCAGAGAAATAAACCTGCTTTTATCACTCAACCTGTGTCAAGTGCTAGACTATCGAAGATCGTCAAACAAGTATTTCACAAGTAAACCTGTGTAAATACTTTTTCTTTAAAATGTTAGATTCAAAACAATTCTGTTGTCATTCAACACTCCACCTGTACGCAGTAAGTGTTATGTAAATCTGATGTCGTCATCATAACCCCCCCCTCACATCCAGTCTTGACACGCCCTGCCCTCGTCCACCCTTTCCTTCCTGTTTCAATAAATTTTCTCACCTCGTTTCAAGTTTCTGTCTCCCCACAACGCTCACCATTTCATGACCCTTTACTGTTAATTTTCTCAAAAACTCATCAAATTTTCTAAACACTTCCCGTTCCTGGCTAAATGTTTAGCGATTTAATAACAAAATAAATAAATAAACGACTGCGATGTATGTGCGCATGCGCGCGTGTGTTGCGCGCGTGCTTATTTAAGGGCGCCACATTTCCTTCTTCCTTCTCTTCAACGCAGCAAAAGTTATTGAGCACGACGACGGGACGCAACAGAACAAACACTTCTTAAATCCCATTTTACCTTTCTTTCAAGCACTATTTCGACAATAGAGACACTTAAACCATGGCTGGTGAGATTTATAATTTCTTATTCTTGTACTTTTCAAACTTTTTTTTTTGGGTGTGTTTTGTTTCACTTTCACTTTGAGAAGCTTCCGCGCGAGCGAGCGTCGGGTAGAGGGAAAACATGAAATAATAACACAATTAGAAAGTATAATAACGGATTTTGTCAAGGACAATAAGGTAACTTTTTAAACAAACGGACATCCGGACATTTCTTATATTTCCGCAATGCAACAGAATGCTTATTTTACAAGGTGAGAATAAATGGCGTATGGTATTGCTTTTGCCTGTGACTAACATACAAACCAGGCAGATTGTTATAGTAGTCAAACGACATTTCATCACATTTTGAGTACAGAATAATCCTCACAACTCAAATTACAACGATCCAAAGCCCAATGCTTTTCAATGGACAGAGAGGGTCATTTCACCTCGCCTAAGACGAATAGATACACATTATTTATGATTTATTTTGTCTTTTTCCCCCCCACTCAATCACTCAAACATTTGTATGTGTGTACAAAGATGGTCTTCCGGGCCGGGAAGCAAATCCACACCGCCTGAACTGTAGGCAAATGACAGAGGCGGTTCTGGCTAGATTTGCGCCCTGGGCGAAATAGATAAATAAATTGATACAGTAAGTTCATAATAATTCATGAAATTAAAAAGATGTACCGTACTGTAGAAATTTGTGAAATTCTGCATAATCTTAAAATTTTAAAATACAACGTGACACCAGTCTCCACAAATATATGCATTATTATTACATTTCTTACTGATAAATTTTGACGTGGGCGTGTCTACTGCGTTGCGACTTTTCCAAGTAAGGGCCAGTGATTAATCGTGCGTTAAAATAAATTAGTGTCATTAAAGGAACTTTAAATTAACTCAAAATTAACGCACTAATTTTGACACTACCAATATATATATATATATATATATATATATATATATATATATATATACAGCTCTTCTCAAGAATGTGCAATGTTGTGCTTCTTCTTACAGAGGAACTAATGGCTGTGAAAATTGACTTTGTGGATAACGTGACCTCGCCTGTAATCAGTCAACTTCTGAGCCATCTTTCGCATGACAAAGTCTTGAATAGTGGAGAGGAGGAGGATATCAGGGAGGCGAAATATACCAGAGTGGACAAGGCTCGTTCCCTCATTGACTTTGTGTGTAAAAAAGGAGATGAGGCAGCCTGGAAGATGATCTCTTACATTAAATTAAGGGATCCAACGCTCTTCGAGAGTTTGGGCCTCCCTGAGCGCCCCCAAGGTGAGTTGACGAGGTTCAGAGCAGGTGCTCGACGTGTAACGACACCCGCTTTGATTCCGTTAATCAAACCACTAATCTCGTGATTTTTTTGTTTGTTTCTTTCAACCACGCAGGTAATGCGACGCTTTAAAAGATTGGATCTTGGGGAAAAGAAACAGATGCCAACTAAAGACAGATGCACTCATAATAACTCATAATACTCAGTCTTCTTTGGAGTTTCAGCTTCCAATTTAATTTAATATGCTGCCACCTGGTGGCCAGGCATGCACACAAGACAAAGAAAGCCCATTACATTCTATTTAATTATGCCATTACTGTATGTTTAATAAAATACAATAACGTAAAGTGCTGCTTTTTATTTTATTTTATCAGTCATGTTACATCCATACAATATATTTGATTATTCCCAGTTCTCAGACCATAAACGCAAGCTTGGATAAGTCTGGCGCAGAAGATGTTGACCTTAAACAGTGTCCCGATACTTTTGCCAATACAGCGATTCAAAAGAACAATAACAGAAAATCACAGATTAATTGCTTGTGACGTTGGCGGAGTGTTTGAAGTAACAAATGCATGCAAAGCATTTTGTTAACTTATTCAAATCTAGAACGTTCAAATCATGCAAGTTGGACAGCACTTCAAGGAGACATTATGTCATTTTATTTTACCATTTAAGAGAGCCAATGACTGCCAAAACGTTCCCACACCTTCATTGCAGCGGCCATTACTTGCTGCTGTTTGAGGGGCTTCACTTTTGCTTTAGAAAGACAGGTGTATTTACAACCATTTTATAGACAAATGATACTCGAGTTGGGGGGATATTTTGTTCTTCCCGGTCGTGTGTTACAAATAATTGAGAAGCACTGACTTTGTCACACCGCGGTGAGGGTGTCTTGTCATTTCCTGTTTTATTGTGAAAAGTCTGACTCCTCTCGTTTCAGGTCACTTGCCCTTCCTCGTGTGGTGTCTGTGTCAACCCTGATCCCTGATTGTTTCCACCTGTTCCCCATTACCCTCATGTGTTAAATAGTCTGCGTTTTCCCTGTCTTGTGCCGAAGTGTTTTCGTTTGAGCCACTGAAGCCTGCCATAGACCACAACCTTGATACCCAATTGCCTTGGTGCCTTGTCTCGTGAGAGAACCTTTGTTTGTAATTTTGTATAGCTTAGTTTTGTTTAGTCATAGAGTGATTTTTGTTTTTGAATGTAGTTTTGAACTTCCTCCCTTTTGGAGCGCTTTCAGTTAATGTTTGTATAGTCTTTATTTTCTCCCTCTCATCGAAGAGCTTTTGTTTTGTTAATTAAAAGCTGCTTTACCCTCCATCTCTTCCTCTGCGTCTGAGTCCAAAAACAGCCTCGTTGTGTCAGAACACTTCGGCCAGCATGGACTCAGCAGAGAGAGAGCAATTGATCGCAGCTTTGCGGGCTCAGGATGCCCGTCTACGCCGACAGGAGGAGTTTCAGACCGCCATGGCAACGCAAATGACCGAGCTTTCAGCTCAGATTCCGGGTGCTCGAAGTCGCACCAATAGCCCTCCGTCCGAGCCAGAGACTCAAGCTACCTTGCCGATCCCACCCGTGCCAGATACCGGATCAGGGATCAAGTTAGCCTCTCCTGAGCGATTCTCTGGAGAGCCAGGACAATGCAAGGCCTTTTTAACAGACTGTGACATTCATTTTGAGTACTCCCCCCAGGCTTTTCCCACAGATCGTTCACGGGTGGCTTTCATGATTTCTCACCTGACTGGAAGAGCCAGAGCCTGGGCCACGGCAGAGTGGGCCCGCTGTTCCCCACTTTGCAGCTCCGCCCCGAAATTCCGAGCCGCTCTTCAGGGAGTCTTTGACCCAGCCTGTTCCGACCGGGAAAAGGCCCGGCAGCTAAGCAGTCTGATCCAAGGAAGGGACTCCGTGAGTGACTATGCCATACGCTTCCGCACTCTTGCGGCAGAGAGTGGCTGGAACACCACGGCGCTCTACGACGTTTTGCTCAAGGGCCTGGCAACGTCCATCCAGGAGCTTCTCATCGCAGTCGATCTTCCACCGGATTTGGACTCCCTCATCGCCCTGGCCATACGGACGGATCATCGGCTGCAGGAGGTGACACAGAGCCGCGCTCGCCGGACCAGGACAATGGAGGGCTTCCTGCGCTTCCCAACATCAGGGGGGTCAGCTCCTCTCGGATCCCTGTCAGTTCAGCGCCAACCAGCTCCCGCGCAACCAGAGGAAGAGCCCATGCAACTGGGCAGAGCGCGGATCTCGCTGGAGGAGAGACGGCGTCGACAGCGGGAAGGGCTGTGTTTCTACTGCGGGAACCGAGATCACCTCGTGGTCGCCTGCCCAGCCAAAAGGACCCAAGAGGTGAGTCAAGTCACGACTCCGGCGGCGGTTGCACGAAGACTCACGTCAGTAAGGATCAATCATCACACCACTCCCACAGACCTCTATGCTCTCTGATAGATTCTGGGGCCGACGAGAGCCTAATTGACTGGGGGCTGGTGAGACATTTAGGAGCCAAGACTGAGCCGTTAATCAAGCCCATTAAGGCTAGGGCACTGAATGGAAGTGAACTATTCATTATTACGCACATCACAGAACCCATCCAGCTCCAAGTCGGCAAACATAAGGAGCACCTAGTTTTTCAGTCTCCTTTACGGACCCTGGTCCTAGGACACCCCTGGTTGTGTGAACACAATCCCCATGTAGACTGGGTAACTGGCGAAGTTCTGGGATGGGGAAAGAATTGTGTGAGCCATGGGATTGGTTCACCAAACCGAGAAGTAGACATCACCACGGTTGATCACATTTCTGTCAAATCCTTCACAGACGCAGAATACCCGAATTTGAGCACCGTGCCTCCATGCTACCATCACCTCCAGGAGATCTTCAGCAAGACCAAGGCCATGTCGCTCCCACCCCATCGTGCCTATGACTGTGCCATAGAACTGATTCCTGGTTCCACCATTCCCAAGGGACGCCTATATTCTGTTTCAGGACCAGAGAAGGCGGCCCTTAGGGATTACATCGAAATTTCCCTGAAGGTTGGACTGATTCGTCCTTCCTCATCACCAGCGGGAGCAGGTTTCTTTTTTGTGGGGAAGAAAGATGGTTCCTTACGGCCATGTATAGACTATAGCCCCCTTAATGACATTACGATAAAGAACCGCTACCCTCTTCCTCTCATCTACTCCGTCTTTGAAAATCTCCAACAAGCCACGATCTTTACTAAATTGGACTTGCGCAACGCCTACCACCTCATTAGGATCCGAGAGGGGGATGAGTGGAAGACAGGGTTCAATACACCTAGTGGCCATTATGAATACCTGGTCATGCCCTTCGGACTCACTAAAGCTCCTGCAGTTTTCCAGGCCATGATCAATGACGTGTTGAGAGACTTTCTGGACCAGTTTGTATATGTTTATTTAGACGACATACTCGACAGATCTAGCCACTCATCAGATCCATGTTTCCAAGGTTCTTCAAAGACTGCTGGAGCACAAACTGTATGTTAAGGCCGAGAAATGCGTCTTTCATGCTGAAACCGTCTCTTTTTTGGGTTTCGTCATAGCTCCGGGGAGGGTTCAGATGGACCCGGCTAAAACTAGGGCCGTGACGGAGTGGCCCACTCCTGTTAGCCGCAAGAAGGTTCAGCAGTTCCTCGGGTTCGCAAACTTCTACAGACGCTTCATCAGAGGGTTCAGCGCAATAGCTGCCCCTCTGCATGCCCTCACCTCCACTCTGGTGAGGTTCAGTTGGTCACTGGCGGCTGAAGCCGCTTTTGAAGCACTCAAGAAACGATTTGTCACAGCTCCGATCCTCATAGTACCAGATCCACAGCGGCAATTCATGGTGGAAGTGGATGCGTCCAATGAGGGGATCGGAGCTGTCCTGTCAACGCGCAGAGAAGGATGGAAAGATGCACCCCTGCGCATTCTTTTCACGACGATTATCCAAGGCCGAGCGGAACTATGACGTTGGGGACAAAGAGCTTCTGGCCGTCAAGCTTGCTCTGGAAGAGTGGAGGCACTGGCTTGAGGGGGCAAAGCATCCATTCGTGGTCTGGACCGATTACAAGAACCTGGAATATATACACAAAGCCAAGAGACTCAACTCACGCCAGGCCAGATGGGCACTGTTCTTCAACCGGTTTTCCTTCTCTCTCACTTACAGGCCGAGGTCTCAAAACATCAAACCCGACGCCCTGTCCCGTCTCTACGATCCTGAGCCTGTAACTAAGGAACCAGAGACCATCCTTTCGCCGGACTGTGTGATTGGAGCCGTGACATGGCCAATCGAGAGGGAAGTGAAACAAGCCAACGGGGAGGCAACCCCACCAAAAGGGTGCCCGGCGAATAGACTCTTTGTTCCAGAGCAGCTGCGCCCACAGGTGATCCATTGGGGTCACACCTCGCTTCTATCCTGTCATCCGGGAGTTCGACGGACAATTTACGCCATCTCCCGGCGTTTCTGGTGGCCTTCCATGGAGCCGGAGGTCCGGGAGTACATCGAGGCCTGCTCGGTATGTGCTCGAAACAAGACATCCACCAGATCACGCATGGGTCTGCTACAGCCTCTTCCCATTACTTCTAGACCATGGGCAGAAATTTCCCTGGATTTTGTCACGGGACTTCCTCCCTCCAAAGGAAAGACCACCGTTCTCACAGTAGTTGACCGATTTTCTAAAATGGTCCGATTCTTAGCCTTGTCAAAGCTTCCCTCAGCCAAGGAAACGGCTGAGGTCATGATTAAACACTTACAGTATTTCGAGTTTACGGGTTCCCTAGAGACATTGTGTCGGATCGGGGGCCCCAGTTTGTGTCACGCTTTTGGAAGGAATTTTGCCGCCTAATAGGCGCCAAAGCCAGCCTAACCTCAGGGTACCACCCTGAGGCTAACGGTCAGTCGGAACGTCTCAACCAGCAGCTGGAAACCGGTTTACGGTGCCTTGTATCTCAGAACCCGGCATCGTGGAGCAAACACCTGGTCTGGGTTGAGTTTGCCCATAACTCCCTGCCCACCTCTGCTACTGGACTCACCCCCTTCAAATGCGTTTTTGGATACGACCCTCCTTTTTTTTTTTTTTTTTTTTTTTTTTTTTTTTTTCTAACCTAGAGTCTGAGGCCTCTGTTCCCTCAGCCCATGCCTTGGTCCGTCGTTGCCATCGCGTCTGGGCAGCCGCTCGGCAGGTTCTGGAGGGACAGAGGCAAGCGAGCAGCGGATCGGAAAAGGAGACCTGCTCCAGTATACCAGCCAGGGAACAAAGTGTGGTTGTCAGCCAAACATCTGCATTTAAAGGTGCCATGCCAAAAGTTGGCGCCTCGGTTTGTGGGCCCATACCCCATCTCCAAGGTGATCAACCCGGCCGCGGTCCGTCTTCGCCTGCCTCGGTCCCTGCGTGTTCACCCAACGTTCCACGTAAGCCAAGTCAAGCCAGTCAAGGAGAGTTCTCTGGTTCCGGCTCCTACGCCCCCGCCGCCTCCTGTGATTGTGGATGGGGGGCCCGTCTACAAAGTCAAGCGATTGCTGGCCGTCCGCAAGCGGGGCCGGGGCAGGCAGTTCTTGGTGGACTGGGAGGGGTATGGGCCCGAGGAAAGACAGTGGACACCTTCCCGCTTCATCATGGATGACTCTCTAATTGAAGACTTTTTTTAGGGATCATCCTGGGCCGTCAGGAGTCGGCCCTAGAGGGAGGGGTACTGTCACACCGCAGTGAGGGTGTCTTGTCATTTCCTGTTTTATTGTGAGAAGTCTGACTCCTCTCGTTTCAGGTCACTTGCCCTTCCTCGTGTGGTGTCTGTGTCAACCCTGATTGTTTCCACCTGTTCCCCATTACCCTCATGTGTTAAATAGTCTGCGTTTTCCCTGTCTTGTGCCGAAGTGTTTTCGTTTGAGCCACTGAAGCCTGCCATAGACCACAGCCTTGATACCCAGTTGCCTTTATTGCCTTGTCTCGTGAGAGAACCTTTGTTTGTAATTTTGTATAGCTTAGTTTTGTTTAGTCAGAGTGATTTTTGTTTTTGAATGTAGTTTTGAACTTCCTCCCTTTTGGAGCGCTTTCAGTTAATGTTTGTATAGTCTTTATTTTCTCCCTCTCATCGAAGAGCTTTTGTTTTGTTAATTAAAAGCTGCTTTACCCTCCACCTCTCCTCTGAGTCCAAAAACAGCCTCGTTGTGTCAGACTTAAAGTAATGAAGTATTTTTACTTTGTTAATTGAAACTGATACAACTTCCATCCATTTTCTTGGCTGCTTTTCCTCACAAGGGTCGTGGGGGTGCTGGAGCCTATCCCAGCTGGCTTCGGGCAGTAGGCGGGGTACACCTGAACTGGTTGGCAGCCAATCGCAGGGCATACAGAGACAAACAACCATACTCACAATCACACCTAGGGACAATTTGGAGTGTTCAATTAACCTGCCATGCATGTCTTTGGAATGTGGGAGGAAACCGGAGTACCCGGTTTAAACCCACGCAAGCACGGAGAGAACATGCAAATTCCACCCAGGTAGGCCGAACCCCGACTCGATCTCACGTCCTCTGCACTGGGAGGCGCACGTGCTAACCAGTCAGCCACCGTGCACTGATACAACTTACTTTCAAAATATATTCTATGTGTCACTATTAGGTAAAGAAGGTTGTGTTTGTGAGGCTGTTAAGGTTTTTCATGTTTCTGTATGTTTTCCCTACGTTTGTGAGGGTCCTCGGACTGCAGCTTCCTCCCACATTCCAAAAACATGCATATTAGATTTAATATAGACTCGAAATTGTCCATTGGTACAAATGTCAGCGTGAATGTTTTTATGTGACATGGGTGTACTCCCCTTCTCACCCACAACCGTAATGAGGACAAGGGCAGTAGAAAATAGGTTTATTTCAGAGAAATAAACCTGCTGTTATCACTCAACCTGTGTCAAGTGCTAGACTATCGAAGATCGTCAAACAAGTATTTCACAAGTAAACCTGTGTAAATACTTTTTCTTTAAAATGTTAGATTCAAAACAATTCTGTTGTCATTCAACATTCCACCTCTGTCGGGTACGCAGGAAGTGTTATGTAAATCTGATGTCATCATAAAAAGCAGCCCCCCCCTCACATCCAGTCTTGACACGCCCTGCCCTCGTCCACCCTTTCCTTCCTGTTTCAATACATTTTCTCACCTCGTTTCAAGTTTCTGTCTCCCCACAACGCTCACCATTTCATGACCCTTTACTGTTAATTTTCTCAAAAACTCATCAAATTTTCTAAACACTTCCCGTTCCTGGCTAAATGTTTAGCGATTTAATAACAAAATAAATAAATAAATGACTGCGATGTATGTGCGCATGCGCGCGTGTGTTGCGCGCGTGCTTATTTAAGGGCGCCACATTTCCTTCTTCCTTCTCTTCAACGCAGCAAAAGTTGAGCAAGACGACGGGACGCAACAGAACAAACACTTCTTAAATCCCATTTTACCTTTCTTTCAAGCACTATTTCGACAATAGAGACACTTAAACCATGGCTGGTGAGATTTATAATTTCTTATTCTTATACTTTTCAAACTTTTTTTTGGGGTGTGTTTTGTTTCACTTTCACTTTGAGAAGCTTCCGCGCGAGCGAGCGTCGGGTAGAGGGAAAACATGAAATAATAACACAATTAGAAAGTATAATAACGGATTTTGTCAAGGACAATAAGGTCAATTTTTAAACAAACGGACATCCGGACATTTCTTATATTTCCGCAATGCAACAGAATGCTTATTTTACAAGGTGAGAATAAACGGCGTATGTTATTGCTTTTGCCTGTGACTAACATACAAACCAGGCAGATTGTTATAGTAGTCAAACGACATTTCATCAAATTTTGAGAACAGAATAATCCTCACAACTCAAATTACAACGATCCAAAGCCCAATGCTTTTCAATGGACAGAGAGGGTCATTTCACCTCGCCTAAGACGAATAGATACACATTATTTATGATTTATTTTGTCTTTTTCCCCCCCACTCAATCACTCAAACATTTGTATGTGTATACAAAGATGGTCTTCCGGGCCGGGAAGCAAATCCACACCGCCTGAACTGTAGGCAAATGACAGAGGCGGTTCTGGCTAGATTTGCGCCCTGGGCGAAATAGCTAAATAAATTGATACAGTAAGTTCATAATAATTCATGAAATTAAAAAGATGTACCGTACTGTAGAAATTTGTGAAATTCTGCATAATCTTAAAATTTTAAAATACAACGTGACACCAGTCTCCACAAATATATGCATTATTATTACATTTCTTACTGATAAATTTTGACGTGGGCGTGTCTACTGCGTTGCGACTTTTCCAAGTAAGGGCCAGTGATTAATCGTGCGTTAAAATAAATTAGTGTCATTAAAGGAACTTTAAATTAACTCAAAATTAACGCACTAATTTTGACACTACCAATATATATATATATATATATATATATATATATACAGCTCTTCTCAAGAATGTGCAATGTTGTGCTTCTTCTTACAGAGGAACTAATGGCTGTGAAAATTGACTTTGTGGATAGCGTGACCTCGCCTGTAATCAGTCAACTTCTGAGCCATCTTTCGCATGACAAAGTCTTGAATAGTGGAGAGGAGGAGGATATCAGGGAGGCGAAATATACCAGAGTGGACAAGGCTCGTTCCCTCATTGACTTTGTGTGTAAAAAAGGAGATGAGGCAGCCTGGAAGATGATCTCTTACATTAAATTAAGGGATCCAACGCTCTTCGAGAGTTTGGGCCTCCCTGAGCGCCCCCAAGGTGAGTTGACGAGGTTCAGAGCAGGTGCTCGACGTGTAACGACACCCGCTTTGATTCCGTTTGCAATCGTGTCTTGTTGTCTCCAGCTGCCTCTGAGGAGGAACGTCAGTGGTCCGACACACTCATCCCCTGCAAATCGAAATTTTGGAATTCCACGAAGAATGACTCAAAGGTTTTCTCACACGAACATGACATACTGTACCTTCATAGAGGAATTTTGTCATTAAGAGTCCTGATGTTTTAAAAGGAACCCCGATTGTAATGACAAGTTTGCTCTATATTATTTATTTGGTCGTTATTAACATAACTATGAGATTAATTTGTCAAAAAATCATTTCCAGTTTAATACATTTTGTAGAAACTTTATTTGGACGTACGCCGCCATTGTTATTTACGTTATTTAAGCCTCCGTAGCGTTCCTAAAGGGACGATCAAAACTCTTGAATGTGTCCGGTGAATGACGAGAGCGCGGCGTGGGGGAGGGTGGCTCTCCCGATCGATCGCATGTTGTTTCTTTAGGAACGCTACGAGGCTTAGCTTGCGCTTACCTTGCTTTCTTTACCTTGCTTTCACATTGCTCGGCAGAGAGCCTGCCGCTAGGGATGGCAAAATGAAGCTTCATGAAGCACTTGCGATTTTTTTTTTAAGTCCCCTAGATGGTGCTCTTGGTTTAAATATAAAGCCTAGTGCAATGGCAATGTATTAAATTTCCACTGCATCTTCCAACCAAGAGCACCATCTGGGGGACTTGAAAAAAATCACAAGTGCTTCATTTTGTCCTCACTACCTGCCGCCATTCTACGTCACTACACACGGAAGGCGTTGCGACGTAAATAACAATGGCGGCGTACGTCCAAACAAAGTTTCTACAAAATGTATTAAACGGGAAATTATTTTTGAAAATAGTTATGTTAGTAACAACCAAATAAATAATATAGAGCAAACATGTCATGACAGTCGTGGTTCCTTTTAACTAAGAATGACGGATAATAAATTGTGGTTCACTGTACAGTATTTAGCCTTAAAAATAGCCATTTTAACACATATATGCTGACTTCGCTTGTTCAAATTAGCATGTTTTATTTTTTATTTTTTTTAGATCTACCCGGTGACTAAAGAGTCCATGAAGAGTCGCGTGGCTCTGCTCATCACCAATATCACATTTAAGGACAAGTCTTTAGACAGAGATGGAGCCGAGGTAGACGAGCGCAACATGGAGAAGCTCTTAAGGGCTTTAGGATATGAAGTGGTCAAATACACGAACCTCACTGGAAAGGTAACAAACCCTTTTTTTTGATGGTTTCAAACCCTATTTCCTGAGTTACTGTCCAACCTCCGATGGTTCCTTTCAGGAAATCGACGAGGCCGTCATCAATTTCTCCCAACATCCCAAACTCGAAGACACAGACAGTGTGTTCGTGGTGATCATGTCTCACGGGATACTGGGATACGTCCTCGGCGTCAACTGGAAAAAGATGGACAATGTGGCTCAAGAAGATGTGTTCGCCATTAATAACATTTACCAACATCTGTCCTCAGCCAAGTGCAAAGCGCTGCGGGATAAGCCCAAGATCATCATCATCCAAGCCTGCAGAGGAAGTGAGTGAACACGGTAGCGTATTTTGCATGCTCGAAATGGTGTCACGTGGACATTGTTACACTTGTCTGTTTCAGAGGAGAGCGGGTCGGTGCTCATCTCGGATGGTGCAGAGGTGCTGATGTGTGATAATACTCAGCAGGCATTTCCGGCCACGTCTGGTGATGATGGAAACATCGCGGACGATGGCCGAAAATTTGTGCACAAAGAGGACGATTTCAGCACCTTTCTTTCTTGCACCCCTGGTCAGTACATCCTATCCTACCTTAACTCATTCACTGCCATTGACGGCTATAGACGTCAAAAATTCATTTGAACTATTTCTATTAGTTTAACATTTTTTCCACTTTTGTTAACAAGAGCATGAAAACCTAGAATTATTTTTATTGTACATTTAGAACAGATATAAAATGTGTGATTAATAGTGAGTTAACTAGTGAAGTCATGTGATTAATTACGATTAAAAATTTTAATCGCATGACGTCCCGAATTTTTTATAATCTTTTCTTTCTTTCTTTTTTAAATCGTGTCAGGCGATTTAAATTTTTGATGGTAATTAACTGCATGCCTTCTATAGTTAACTCACGATTAATCACATTTTTTTTTCTTTTGTAAATGTACAATACATTTTTTTCTAGGTTTTCATACTCTTATTAACAAAAGTGGAAAAAAATGTTAAACTAATAGAAATAGTTCAAATGAATTTTTGACGTCTATAGCCGTCAATTAACTCACGATTAATCACAATTTTTTTTTCTTTTGTAAATGTACAATACATTTTTTTCTAGGTTTTCATACTCTTATTAACAAAAGTGGAAAAAAATGTTAAACTAATAGAAATAGTTCAAATGAATTTTTGACGTCTATAGCCGTCAATGGCAGTGAATGAGTTAATGCATGCATAAAAAATAAAAATATAAAATAAAAAAAATAAAAATAAATAAAATATTTTTTTTCCTCAAGTTTTCATACGCTTGTTAGCATAAAAGTAGGGAAAAAATGGTCAACTACTAGAAATATGGCTGCGTATCATTGATAAAGTAATTTCATAATATTTCATCAATTTGAGTTAAAATTAAAAAAGATGTATTGTACTGTAAAAAAAACAAGCGTGATATTGATTTGTGTTGAGGTCATTTTTCTGCCACTAGATGGCTGCTCAGCGCATATTTCTTTTCATATTAAAAGCTGTCTAATCTTTAACATGAAGTAACTTGTGAAATTCTGCACATTTTAAAAATACAAAAAGTCAGGGACACTTAATGTGACCTTCTCTAAGCTTTTAAATGCACATGTCCCACTGTTAAATGTTTCAGTATTTTTTTGCTGTTCTCTAACGTGGAGCTTAATGGCAAAATTCACGACAGGTGTTTGATCCCCGAATCGACCAATAAATGTCCTGGTTCAATTAGAGCTGGTGTCTAAACACTTAATAATAACTCACTGGCTCAAATCAGTTGAAGTGTTTGTAGTGAAAATGTTTTTTGTTATCGCTCCGCAGATACCGTCTCATATAGACACCCACTGGATGGCTCTCTCCTAATTCAGTATCTCGTTGCTGTTGTGAACACTTGCGCATGTGAGGAACACATTGATGAGCTTTACAGAATTGTAAGTTTTACATGATGCCCATCTGAATATTTAATAGCTGCGCTGGTGGTTGGAGAACATAAAGGACAGAGTGTTTATGTTTCTTTGATTGAACCGCTAATCTCATGATTTTTTTTTTGTTTGTTTGTTTCAACCACGCAGGTAATGCGACGCTTTAAAAGATCGGATCTTGGGGAAATTAAACAGATGCCAACTAAAGACAGATGCACTCTGTCAAGGTGCTTCTACCTCTTTCCAGGCATTTGAGACCGGCCATCTTTTCAGAGGGGCATATTGCTGTCATATTGCGGCAGTTCTTTACCAAAATCCAAAATGAAAACCAGTACTTCTATGGCCCCTTTTCCTTTTTTTTTCTTTTCTCCTGGAGAGCTCATGGCCCCTTTTCCATTGTGTCAGTTCGATCCAGAAATAGCTTGTCTCCGCCCTGTGTGGTCGCTTTATCATTGGAAAGTTATGCAATACTGTAATTGAAATGTGGAATAGTCAAAGTGTTGAAATTGTACGTTTTTGTTTTTAAAATCTTAAATCATTTTAAACATTTGGCCTTATATTACAAAATTAGTCGTTATGTAGATAGTAACTTTGATTTTTAAGACACAAAGATGACGCCGCCACTGACCTGAACCAGAAGGAATTAATTCATGTTATGCCAAATGCGGGAGCCAAACTGAACACGCCAATTCTTTTGACTACACATCCAATATCATTTTTTAAAATTTATATTTTTACTTAATGCATGTTACCCCTGTTTGTACAACTGATAATGAATTTCCTGTCTCTGTAGCGGTTTATGGCCCGACAGCTTTTCAATAACAAAATAAAGCTTTTCTGAAAATTGCGTCATCTTTTTCTAATACTACTCTATACATTTGCTAAATTTCACTTTCATTTAACTAGCTTACAATGGCAACAATTGGATTATCTTCCAAAATTGAATGGAACACAATTTACCAGTTTCTAAACAGTTTCTATCAACTCATTATAACCCGCTTTTCATGTGTCTAACTTCTCAAATTATTTCACTACATTTTGGGGCTTTCTGCTGCTCTGCAAACATTAAAATATGACATTTTGTTCAGACAAATGGGACAACGATATTAAACATGATCGGAAAATAACGAGAAGTGATAGATCTGATTTAACGAATCACAGGTTGATATGTGGAGTAGTTTTACAAAGACAAATATGATAATGATGAGGTGTACGGTATACAGAAGAACCGAATCTGCCAGGTCAAAAATAATTAACCCGACCTTTGGTAAAAGTAACCCAATTTGTTCAAAAATCCTAAACTACCTGCAAGTGGGTTTAGGAAACAACCCAGCATTTATTTTTATTTTTTTAAGTACGCAAGCAGAGGAGTACTGCAACTTGAGCCTTTACAAGTCTTTTTTATATACACAAAGCAGTGCTAGAATGATGCGTGTCAAATTGTCTACAGAGTTCGGGGCCAAACGAGAGGCAGACTGTTTTAAATGCACTCAATGGAAAGTTCAACTCTTCTGGAACTGTGGAATGAAGCTACTGTAATCGGTAAAAACTGTGTGCAAGCAAGCAGGTGCTCATTCATCCTGTGGGCTATTTGCGGCCTGCCATCGTTTTTTTTTTTTTTAACCCCCCTCATGTTAAATGCAGTAGGCCTATACTTGCTTGATTGATTTCAGTGTGTTTCATAAATTAAATTCAAAGAATTTCAAAGCGGCCATTGCGTCCTTCCATTTTTCTGTATGTAGACATTAAATCTCATAATCTCCCTGGTAATTTGCATACTGATTTGCATGTCTACTTGAGTAACACGAGTCACTGTTTGGTGTGTGCCAAACCCCAATTTATGACTCCGCCTTTTTGGCCTACTGTAAATGATAAGACATACACAAGGAGTGGTTTTCTTTTTTTTCCCCCAGACATTCTTTAACTCGAAAAACAAAACCATGTCGTCACGACACAACACAAAGGCAAGCAGGTCGAGTAGGCAAAATGGTCACACGGTCGCAGTCTGATCCTTTTTTATTTATTTATTTATCACAGGGCTACTTTGACTTCATGCTGACATCTTCAAGTGAGAACCAACGTTTAAAGCTTGAGGATTACCAAAAGTTCACACACACACAAAAAGGGGGGCTCGTCAATGACACACCTTGACCAGGGCAGACTCGGGTTTTTGAACATACTGGCAGTGTTGAGAGCTTACACAGTACAAAACAAAATGACAAGCAGTTCTTTCATCCCTTTGCGCTCAAAACAACAACAGCTCCTTTTCCGCACTCACTCACGCACTCGCCACTGCAGCAAAACACAGTCTGAGATGATGATGATGACGAAAGGAAGTTGAGAACAAATAAAGTGTGAGAGCATTTTTGCAAAGCAACCAGAGTTTTACAACAAACTTCACCATGCAGGACTTTTGTTGTTTTAGTTTTACAAGGGAGGTAGAAGATGTACAACAGTATTAGGGCCACCCAGAAAAGAAAAGAAAGAATAAAGTAATAAATGTCTTTCATACTTTTTTATGATTGAAGTAACACTTTTTAAGAGAATCAATTAGTGCATTTTTGAGGGGGAAATACATAATCAAGATGCAAATCATCATTTTTAAAAGAAAAAAGGCATATTTTTGAAAATTAAGTTGTGTATTTTCAACATTAAAATCATTTACAAGACAAATCGTAAATTGTATATTTTTTGAAAAAAATACACTTTCTACCCAACATCAACAATATCACTTTTTAACTGAAAAAAAAAGTTTCAATCTAAAAAAATATACGATTTTTCTGTTAAAAACATACAGTTTCATTTGCATATTACAACTTCTGTTTGTGTAATTTTGTGTTTTCTTTCTTTCTTTTTTTGGGGTGGCTCTTATAGAGATCTGGACATCACGTGACTCATTTGTTTACCCCGCCATTCTGGTAGGAAAGCAGCGAATGATTAAAAATTGGAGAGCAGTTATAAAATTGGCATCATCAGTGATTATGAGGGTTTTAACCAGTCACTCTGACCAAAACAAGGCTTTTGTTTATGGTATCACTTCACGTCTTAAACCTTCCGGTGCTTGCTGGAAAGAGAGAGCCTCATTGGACCGCACCTCGACTAGCTTGCCTGTGCTCATCAGTATATGAAACGGACACCCAAGGGTCACTTAGGCTACTAGTAGTTTGTAAAAATAAATTCAAATAAATTCAAATTAATTTGCATGAATGACGAAAAGGTGAGGTTTTTGGAAAGGACTACCTTAGCAAAGCAGCCTTGTCTTGACTAACTTGATTAGCAAGTCTTGTTAGCAACACTGTGAAATTAGCGGCAAGTTATTTATCCTGCCAAAATGGCGTTGTTTACATTTCTTTAGTACACTGTGGGATGCGTGACATCAACGTCCGGAACTCTATACTCTTTTGTAGACATCGGATAAAAAGTTATAAACAGGAAAAACTGTAAATGTGGTTTTGAATTTAAAAACAAAACAAAAAACACTGCATTTTATTAGCCTGTTACATTGCCCACACACAAAAACAGACAACTCAGTACATTGTCACACTTGGAATGTATAAATAGTGGTACATTATGCCTTTTGTAACTTCGTTCACACAAGAATTCACTTGAGGGGAAAACATCATATCGTTGACGACACTCAAACGTTTGTTGCAGCACCACACATTTTTTTACAAAATAGAAAATCATGCCAAAACATGTCGCCGTCGTGTCAGATGGATGCGGAAAGAAGTGACACGCCGTGTACCGAACATTGCGCAATACGTTTGCATTCATGGCAAATGGGTAAGTGAAAGTGAAAGTGTGTGCGTTTGCATTGGTTTAGGCCAGCGTGCCGCCCACAGCGGACGCAATAATAATTCCCAGAATCACACAGCATATAATAATCATAATTTTCTTCTATTTAACCAGAAAATAGTACAAAAGAAAAGAAGAGAGCATCAGTCATCCAGGGCAGCGAGTAGGGAGCAGAAGACAACATGTTAGGGACTTGTTAAAAAACACACATGCTACTCTACTGCACAAGAGCAAAAGTATTGGGACTCTTAATCATTTCATATGTTGTACATGAACACAATGTTGTGGTTTAAAGTCACTCCCAGTTTAAGCTTACTGTTAAACTAAACATAACAAGTAAATTATTTTAAATTGGGTGCTTAGAATAACCCCATAACGTTGCTTTAAAGTCTGTTAGCATGAAGCTAACACATAATAGTAAATGCCACAGCGAATGAAACTAGCATCGATATCGTGGTAGTTATCTTGAAGACTTATTTGAACACAAGCCGTTTTAATACTCAAGTCTTCTTTTGTGTTTCAGCTTCCAATTTAATTTAATATGATGCCACCTGGTGGCCAGGCATGCACACCAGACAAAGAAAGCCATTACTGTATGTTTAACTCATTCAATTCCATAAATTCATAAAAATAAAAAAAAGATTATAAAAAATTAGGGGCGAGAGGCAATTACATTTTTTAATTGTAATTCATCGTATGACTTCACTAGTTAACTCATGATTAATCACAAATTTGATAGTTGTTCTAAATAACCAATGAAAAAAATTCTAGGTTTCCATACTCTTGTTAACAAAAGAGGGGAAAAAATGTTAAACTAATAGAAATAGTTCAAAATAATTTTTGACGTTTTTAGCCGTCAATGGCAGTGAATGAGTTAATAAAATACAATAATGTTAAGTGCTGCTTTTTTTTATTTTATTTTTATTTTTTTATATCAGAGTCATGTTACATCCATACAATATATTTGATTATTCCCAGTTCTCAGACCATAAACGCAAGCTTGGATAAGTCTGTTGACCTTAAACAGTGTCCCGATACTTTTGCCAATACAGCGATTCAAAAGAACAATAACAGAAAATCACAGATTAATTGCTTGTGACGTTGGCGGAGTGTTTGAAGTAACAAATGCATGCAAAGCATTTTGTTAACTTATTCAAATCTAGAACGTTCAAATCATGCAAGTTGGACAGCACTTCAAGGAGACATTATGTCATTTTATTTTACCATTTAAGAGAGTTCCCAAACATGTTTTCAAAAATCACAGTCAATTTTATATTCAGTCTCCGGATCCACTGACCTGAATATATGACCGGATAGCCGATAGCCCATACACGCCCGTGCAAGCCGTTGAAGTCACGGGGCGGCCATCTTGCTCCTCCCACCTCACGAGCAGACTACTGTATAAACTATACGGTATACGTACAGAAGAGACTTATACAGCGCGTAGGCAGTTAGTATAAGGCTAAGGTTAGTATAAGGCTAAGGTTTTTTTGGTTTTTTTTGCCATGGTGGCCTCGCAACTTCAAAAATCTTGGCCTATTGGCTATCCTATCCAGTCATATATTCAGATCAGTGTCTGGAACAAAACACTGCTTCGCCATGACAACTTAACTAAGCTAAGCTACAGCATTGGATGAAGCGAGCTTACTGGGTGTTACCAATTTGTTGCAAAATTTAGCAATTTTTTCAACCCCTAGTGACTATTTGTAAGCATCCAGACTGCACATACAGTAACAATGATGTCGGCAAAGTAGAAACAACAAAAACATTGTGTCTATAAAGTGAGGAAACTGAGCCAAAGTAGTTTAATCAACGACCTCATTGATATTTTCGGAATAGCCGAAGCTAGCATGGCTAGCCGCTATGCTCTTCCGCAAACAAGCTAATTTTCATTCTATCATAGAAGACGAGATGCTAACACGCTGTTAGCGATTAGTCGACTACAAGCGTTAAACATCGATGCGGAGTAGTGAAGACGCCTTGTAGTTCAACCCCACTAACGCCAAGCCACCAAAGGTTACTTTAATCATATCCATGTTCAGAAATAAGCAGATAGCTAAATATCTACTTAGTTGCTAAAGCTCACACTTGGCACTCTTAATGTATATGTGTGTACTGTACAAACAATAAAAAAAATACAATGTCAAAATAATGTCCTCTTAAAGCATGTTTTTTTGTGGATTTGTGTTGGTGGAGAAAACATTCAAAAGCTCTTCAGAAGTCGTGCGTGTTACAAGCGTACTGCTGGTGTGAGAATCACGCAGTGGAAAATAAGTGTCCATCCTTTAAACGTTAAAACAATGAAGGCTGTTTATATTCTGGACCACTTTTTTTTGTAAGCAGCACAAAGTCCATTTACAGAAAGGGGCTGGGTCGTCCTACAAGTGTCTTCTGGCATCCTAACTGAGAGCAACCGCCAGACATATTACCAGGATGCTCAAACAAGCTGCGATACAACCTCCTATCAGGATCATCTTCTGCATGGGCGAGACGGCGTGTCAGGAATGTTTCAGAGCAAACAGAAGGATAGAATGACAGAGGTTAATCTAAGGTGAAATTAATGGCTTGCACATGAGTAGGCTATCTATACATATAATAAAAACAAAGCCTTCATAAATAGCCACTCTTTTTTTTCTTCTTCTCAAGACAGAGTATTACACACTGTTATTCACAAAGCCAACTATGGGGCAAAGGGAGCTTTTAAAGAGTTTTGTTGTATTGATAAAGTGCCATTAAATTACTGCGACGCTGCCAAAAGTGGGTGTGATCACAGCAACTGACTGTCTGCGATGCATTATGGGACTTTTAGTATTTATTTATTTTTAAAAGGGAATCGTGTAAGCGCTGTACTCTCTACCGGGGGTGGTTGCTGTTCTCATAAAAACCAGTAGGTGGCACAATTTATCCACAGTGGTTGCAAATGATTTTAGTTGGCAATAACTGAAGGATGTTGCAAAAGTAAGTAAGTGATGTGATTTATGTATTTATTTTTATTGACACTACAGTTAAAGGGGAAGTTTGGAGTTTTTTTTTTTTTTAACGAAACACTTCCACCTACCAGAGAACGAGGGCGTGACCCACAAGGAGCCAATCATCTTCCGTTCACACTCATAACCTTTGGCCTACCAACTTGCATTGGGCTTGTGCTTGCGGTGCAAGCGGTCCCTAATGACGTGTGCGGCGGGTGTCAAGTTTCTACCCAGATGACTACACACACATGCCCCACACACATGCAGAGTGCCAACTACGGAATGCAGTGCATGCAGACATCACGTCCACAATTACAAGCACACACGTCGCATGCTCGTCGTCCGTCACGTTCTCTGGGCGCTTGCCACTCACCCTCCGAGCTTTACTCTGGTATTTAACCGCCTTCTTAGTGTCTGAAACGGCCCTTTCCACATAGTCTACCGAGTGCTCCACATTGTACTCTATGCGGTCTATCATCTCCCCCTGGTGGAGGGCCGGAGGGGCAGCAAAGAGGAGCGGGTGTGTGCAGAGAAGGGAAGGAAGGAGGTGGGGGGGAGAGAGAGGAGAAAAGGAAGCGTTAGTTTCCGGATTTTGTGAGGGCCTCTCACCCGCTTGCTGGTTTTTTTAAACTTCTTGCATTTGGGGATGGTGTCTTTTGCTTGCTCCACGTAGTCCTGAGCCTCCCACACACTGTGCTCTATGTGGTTCACCAGCCCCCCCTGCACAACAAAAACAGCAGCAGTCAGTGCTGTACTTAAGACACTGTATAATGGATTTGAAGTTAATTCGTGGAAATGTGCAAAGACTGAGAACGATGTAGAATTGTTGCTATATTGTCAGTTTGTCACCGTGATAGTTTTCCAGAGAATTGGGGGGCGTGGCTAAAACAGCACCGAGTGTCTGCACTTTAGAGTTCAGTATGAGGTGCCCCACTAAGAACTTTAGCGCGCCTTTCTTCGCATTTGCAATTACGACGACCCTTCAGTCTGCCAGCTAGCTATGCCCACACCTTGAAAATGCATCTTCTCTTCACTTAAGAGCGCCTCGTCGTTGGCCGTGAGTGCACGCATGTCTTCCAGATAAAGAGAGAATAGCAAAGAGGAAGCATGTTTGTTTTTGTTTTTTTTGACAGGCAGCATATGGACTAGGATTTAGGCTAGCTTGGAGAGCACCTCGTTGTCATAGCCATGAGTGTGCGCATGTTACGCAGAGACAGGCAGAATAGTGAGGTGGGGGGGATGTTTTTTTTTCCTTTTTTAAAATACACCTTGACAGCTAGCAAGTGGACTGCAATACGATATTAGCACACTATAAAGCTCACGATACGATAATTATCACGATACTGTGGAGTTTGGCGATATAAAAAAAAAAGGTCACAATAGTGTTAAAAAATGAGCTCATACTAAAAAAAAAAAAGCACAATATTGTGCTTTTGTACATAAAAGCAATGCACATAAACAACATACAGTCTCTAATAACAATTAATATTCAGGCACTTGCTAACACACACAAATTGAGTTCCTCCACATATTGACTCGATTCACAAGCATATTACGTTCCCCTTCATCTGACCATTAACGTGGATTCTAAACAAAGAAGGGCCAAAACATGCCTCGTGAAAATTAAACTGCACAAAAAAAACTGGCCACCAGAGGGTGCTAAACTTCACAAATTGAAATCAACCTGACTTTTTTTAACACATGTGCTGCTTTTAATATCGTGGCATGACGACGATGATATTGTGGCAGTATTAATATCGCGATATCACGATATAGCCGTTATCGTTACATCCCTACTTTAGAGCGCCTCGGTGTTGCACATACGTCACACAAAGAAAAAAGTCAGGCCTGACAGCCAAGTGTGTTGATAGGTGCTTTGCACTGGCTTGGCCGCTTCACAGTGCCTCATTGTCGGCCATGAGTGTGCGCATGTCATATGGAGAATAGATTTTTCTAGTACAGTTGAATGGGTTTGGTTTCATCAGATTCAGAGGACACACGCACAGTGTTTGCAAGTGGGCAGAATAGGTTTATTTATTTTAATTTTGAAGCCACATTTGAAAGACTTCAGAAACATTTATATATTTTTGAAAAGGACTTTAGGTATTACTTTTCCAAGACTTATATATTTGTACTTTCCACTCTATACTTTTTCAAATATGGCACAAAATGGCTGCAGTTTGACCATAAAACTGATTTTTTCCCCCTTCTTTTTATTGGGAGAAAAAAAAAAACACGATTGTGAGCCAGCATCATGTTTCTGACTTGAGAGGTTCTCCTTGTATTTGGTGTATCAAATGCGTATGGGGAGTTACCACGCAACAATTTAACAATGACTGTTTACCTACTCTTAGATTCACAATAGCCAGGAACAATGCTGCATTTATCCCGATCCAAATATTCCAAGCAACGAGCTGAATGAACAAGTGATGAACAATGATCCCCCCAAAGTGTATACAAAAAAAAGGAGTCAATTACCTTTGTGTGTTAGTTGGCTGCAGTGTTCTCTAGTGCTTAGTGCCATTGATGCGGAGACAAAGTGCAGAAAAAAAAAGGATAGAAACAAGGATTGTTAACAATAAAGGGAGGGAGAAAAGTAACACACAATTGTGAAGTGTTTCATGACAAAAGGGTTAGTTCATTCAAAAATCATTTACAATCAAAGCACTTATGTAAACTGGAAAAAACGTGGCGCTGACAATGTGTTCATAGAATTGCTTGAAAGCTACATATAATTGAAAAGTCAGTTTGAGGGCGAGGGCTTGTAAGACGGCCTTGTCATTGTCAACACACTTGTTTTTCAAATCACCATAATTCCTGAACCGCTAGCGCTAGCAACGTAATTCAAACGGCTTCTGAAAGCAGAGAAGTGAAGCTTTAAGTGGGTATCATATACATTACGGTAGCTAGCAGATTGTCACGTGTGGAGGGGGAAGGCTCACGTCATAGAGAGGAGTAACTTCAAAGTACCGTAACTCCAAAACTATTTGTGGTAGCAACGCAATTCCAACGGTTTCTGAAAGCGGGGAAGCAGAGTTTTGCATCGCTTCTACATACATTACGGTAGAGAGGAGAGTTAGACAGTTGACAGGAGATGACGCATCTCTTACAAATCAACGTTTCCATCTGAAAGCGGAGGAGCGGAGGAGCGGAGCTTTACGTCGAGAGAACCCCACCCCAAAAACAATAAAAACAGGCGGACTGCTATGATAATAGTTCTAAAAGGGTTTGTGTCATTTGAGTGTAAGAGTTGAGCCTTTATGTGCCGCTGGCACAGCCCGCAGCGTGCAGGTTATACATCTGACCATTGTGAAACCTCGAGCACGTTTGTGTCCCACACGGATTTTCCCATTTGACACACGACAAAGCCGTACGACGGATAAACAAAAGGTTTGCACCTGGCTCTCCACCAGCATGGCCATGTCCATGAACATGTCGTGAAGCTCTCGGATGCTGTTTTCCAGCTTGATGATCTCAGTGTGCCGTGTCTCAATCTCATTCATGGCCTGCTGGGTGATGTTGTCCATGATGATCTTACAAAAACAAATAAAGACAGAAAAAGAGTGTTTTGTTGATTAGGAGGTTCTGTTCTAAGTGGACAGTTGGACTCTGTCGGATTAGTTCAATTATATATATTGCGGACGATTATTCCATTTTGGCGAGAACGGGAGTTTTTGCTCCCCACATTTTACTCAATTTTGAAAAAAAATTAGGGCATTTTTTTCCTACATTTTTTCTAGACGGGGGTTGGAGGGTGGGGTTTTGGAAAGGGCCATTTTTCTACATTTTCTCCATATTTCCATTATTTTTTTGGGGGAGGGATGTTTGTTGCATTTCCAGAAGGTTTTAACATTCTCTGTATTTTCCAGTATTTGTTTTGGCATTTTATTTGTATTTTCTTTCATTTCAGGATTTGTCTTGCCCCTGCTGCCCAATATTTCCCAAGATTATTATTATTTTTTACATTTCCATGATTAGTTTTTTTTTTATAAAAAAAAAACAAAACTTTCCTCTAATTATTATTTTTTTCATATTGTCTATAATTTTCAGGGGTTGTTTGGGAATATCATTATTATTTTCCTTAATATGTTTTAGAATTTATTTTTCTTAATATTTTCACATTTTAATGTATTTTTTTAGTATAGTTTTGGTATTTCATAAAAAATAAAAATCTCAATTTCAGGAGATATTTTCTCTTTTTTAATAAACCCCACATATTCCCAAACCAATTTTCCTTAATTCCAAAAGGAATATTAATGATTTAAAAAAATTCTAAAGGTTTTTGTTCAGTTTACACGTTCACACATTTTCCTTGATTTCAGATTTTTTCCCCTCCACATTATCCAAAAGTTCCAGGATTTTTTGTTAGTAATTTCCCCCAAATTTTCCATTATTTCCATGATTTGCTTTTACTATCTTTCTTGGTGTATTTAACAAACCAAACTTAGCTACAAACATGATGAGGGTGAACAATTTGGCCTTGGCTGAGGTCAGCGTCCTTTTGACTGTCATCTATTTGGCTTTTTTGGGTTGCACGACCTACCCCTGATGTGAAGATAGCAGGATTGTCACTTTCCAGCATGCTCTCCAGTTCCTCATTTGTCGTATTTCTTCCAGCTAGGAAGCACAAAAACACACAGTGGAAGAGACAATTAGGGAAAAAAAACAGCAAATAAGTTATCCCAATCAAAGCCGTCTGTCCTCAAACTGTATTTGGAATTCTCCTCTCTGTCTGATTCATAACCATTTCTCCACTTGATTCAATTTAATTAAAATAAAATGTGTGAGCCTCTCCATTTGCTCTCTAGCCATCTGACTGGACCACGTTTTTAATAGGCAATCCTCCCCTGGATGGTAAAGGGTGTGATCTAAAAATAATTGGTGTCGGAATTTAGGGCAGACATCATCCGCAGGAGCCGCGCAAAAGAACAACTTCATGAATTTTAGTTCAACGTATTGCTGATTGCGACTCGTCTTATGTATAAAATAAATTGCTCAATAGTTTTATTAAACTATTGACCCACACCAACTGATTTTGCACATTACAAAGCACACTGCTGAGGTCGTTGCACCTCATACGGCTTTAATGACCCTCCGCAGACGTGCCCTCCTTTTCAAGTCCACATAGCTCTTAGCTCAGCTGCATTCAGGTCTTCTCTTGGGTACAATTGTGAGAAAAGCAAGTCACGGACAGTCAGCATCATTTCCGACGCGCACTCTCAGTTCTCCATGAGGTAAAACCCCCCCCAAACAAAACGGTCCAAGTGGTGGCGAGAAACGTTCGCCCAACACATTGAACACCCTACAAACGATTAACAGTTAAATTGGACAAATAGATTAATGATAATAATGTGCTCCAAATAACTCTTTAATCAGAGTTTAGCCTGTTCAATTAAAAACGTGGATAGTTTTAGAACCGCAGCCATTTTAAGCAATGTGCTTTTTCCAGCTCTATTTCGTCCCTCCCGTGTGCTTTAAGCACTGAATGTTTCCTTCGCACATAATGCATTTACATAAGTATAAATATCAATTTCATGGGAGAAGGCGTTTTATTAAATAAATGAAGACACAAAATCCTACACGGTTATATTAGAATTGATTTTTTTTTTTTTTATGGAAAAAGCGCTTTACAAAATAAAGACAATGTACTATTTAGCTTTTATTTTGGGGGTGGGGGGCATTTAAGCTTTTTTTCATATATTTACAAATATTTTTTTCTTTTTACTTTAATCTTATCCATGTCTGCATTTGACTTGATCCTCCCCATTCAATGTCTACCTTTAATAAAGTTATTTGAGACAGCAATACATCTTGCATGTCATTGCCATTTCCACATCAGGAGGGTCACAGCTTGAGTTGAAGGACGGCGCAAGTGACTCATGACCAATAGCAACAATGACATACGCACACACGCATGCACGCACGCACACACATAGACAGACTCAAACACACAGCCTTTATTATGCCATCCCTCATCTCTTATCCGTAACCTTCACCCTGTTTCCTCACCTTTAATCTTAATCTTTGGCACATCACTCAGAGGGGTTAAAAAAAAAAAAAGCTCCTCTCACACACACACACTCGCACACACCAGCCCATGTCCACTCCATATTCCTCTTAAAGCCCGCAAAGGCTCAAAGGGAGGCTGTTATTTGTTACCATGGCGACTCAAACCCAGAGCAGCCAAATGCCAAGCCTCGCAGGACTGCCTCCATCCGTTACTATGACAGTATTATTTAAAAATTCATCTTATATCGCTACCAGTAATGATTAGCCTGCTTTTTCACGGGTATTTCACAAGAGCATATTTTAGGATGCACAAGAATGAACAGTTGTATTCATTACAACAGTGTTTCAAACCCAGGTCTCCTGAATGGGTCAGCTGATATGGCAAGTAAAAAAAAAAAAAAAAAGTTGATGATGGAGTGGGGGGGGGGGGCGTTTCCTGTATATGGATATGGTAAACGTACGTGTGTATATCTGTTCACATGAATAAAATAAAGCAATTGATGAAAACAGTTTAAAAAGTGTAACTTCTTCCCATGCATACAGTGTCTTTTTAAAATCCAATTTCTAACTAAACCTAACCCGTGCTTTAATGCGATCCCACAAGGTTGGAGGTAAACATGTCCCCCCTCAAAAGTGATATATGTCTGTATTGCGCGTGTCAGGTGTGCATGTGCAGACATGTTGAGAAGTGTTGGAAAGGGAGGCAACGGAGGACACATCGATGCTGCTGTCTGACACAACAGGCTTCCAGATGTGATACGAGACCTATGGATCCTCACACCCACATGCTGCGACACCAAATGAACATATAGCAATCTTTCACCCAGACAGCTAGTCATTATTAATCCGCTGCTTCAGCCTCACTTTACACTACATGAACCAAAGGATTGAGACGAGGGGTTGCACAATTACAAGAATTTCAGAAACCTTCCGTGAGAATGAACTGGAACTTACAGGAGGGTAAAATTCTAGATTTTGTGTACAAATTAGTGGTAGAACAAATCACAAAAGTCACGGTTCGGATCGGATCATGGATTTGAGCCACGGATCGGATCGTTTTTCGGATCCGCAAAAAAAAGAAAAAAATTGAAAAGATAAATAGTACTTTGTCTTCATTTAGTTAAAAAAAAATGCTTTTCCTCATTAAATAAAAAAAAATCCATTCAAAATATCTAATATAGTCGTTTAGGATTTAAGAACAAAACTTTAAGTGCAATATGAGGCAGAAACATTCTTATTTTATAAATGGCCCATCTGTAAAATAACAAGGTACTAATGGCTTAAACTTGTGTTCCTACAATCTAAACGGCTCTGATTGACATTTTGAGTTGAATTATTTTCTTTTTTAATGGGCAAAAATGTTTTTATAAAATAAATGAAGACAAAGTTCTATCTATCTATCTATATATATATATATATATATATATATATATATATATATATATATATATATATATATATATATATATATATATATATTAGAATGAAAATACCTCAACGTGTAATTTAAGGCACATTCCCTTCCTTTAAACATGGAGAGTGAATTAGAAAATAACCTTGGACCAGAATATTAAGTAAGCCAAGTCAAGTAGGTACCAGGTGTCAAACTCATTTACATTTACCAGCCACCCATAGGTAATGCTAACAGCATGCTAGCCAGTAGCCACTTACGTCGGAGACTTCTGCCGTTTCATACAATGACGGCGTAATTAATTAGCGGTTTCTTAGCGTCCTAAATTAGCGATTGAATATGAGTTCGGGGTAGCGTTGTGTTGATGTTGGTCGCAACTATCAAGCAAAACTACGTACGTTTAAAAGGGAAAACAAGCTTGCCATCATGGCACGACGTGGGCCACTTTCAAAGTAAATGTCTCCTAAGGCTATTTGCATTGCCATCAATGTAAAAACACTTTACTTTGAAGTTAGCCTCAACATAAGCGGTGTGTTACGTTGAGTATTGTTAGACATTATTAACATTTTTAATTCTTTATTTTATATATTAACCATGTTGAAATGTTTTATAGATGTAGAGTAGGTGAAATAGTGTTGAACTCAGTATAATTTGACCTTAACCTTGTTTTCGTCTAAAATTCCTTCTCAGTGTTCTGTGCGAAAACACATTCCGTTCGTGAGAACAGATTTTGCCACACACATACCCTGAGAGCACCATCGCTCACGGCCACTCTAAATCTGGTTCAATTTGTTTGTGAGATATTGTTTTGGGACGAGAGGTGCCCTGAAAGTATATTTTGTCTAGAAATGAATACAGCTGCAGTCTGTGTACGAAAATAATATTATGTAACATATTGTGTGAGAACCAATCTGTTCTACTCATTCTTAGTAGGAGGAGAGAGGCGTTTTTCTTTACAATAAGAAGCCCTCTTCCCCGAGGGAGGGGGCACATGCGCACTCTGAAAATTCCACCTCATACGTGATGTTCAGTGTTGTTGCCGTGACCGGAGAATTCTCTGTTTAATAAATCATCCTTGCAAGGTGTTTTTTCTTACAAGAAATCTGTCTTCAAAATTTTGGAACACGCAAAAGAGGACAAATAATTAGCCTCTTTCAGTATGTTACAGCTTCCTTGACATATCTGAATGGTGTCCACTGTGAATACACACTTTGTTTTTTCTCCCCCACCAACCAAACCGCGGATCGAATGCAATCCGAACCGTGGGGCCTGATCCGAACCGACCACGGATCAACGCTGATCCGTTGCACACAAGCGAATCAAAATAGGCTCATTGGCTTGGCCAACAGGGGGCACTATACTAAAATCTTACAAGCACAAACAACTTGAATGAAAAAGTTGACCAATTAGTTCATATTTGGGCTAAAAAATCTGCAATATAGCAGAAGCACGAATGATCAAACATTTATTGTATTATTACTTCAATCTGAAGAAAGGTTTGAAATTCTTGTTGAAGTGCTTAAGTCTTCCCACAGTGTTTGTAAATTCCCGTCTCCATTCTGCCTCGGTGTCTAATCCCTTCCCTTACGACAGGTGAGCTGAGCTAAAGTCCCCCGTGGCTCCGCAAGCTGACAAATCAAATCAAATGGATCCGCTGGCGCTCGAGGGGCGAAGGAGAGTGGGATCACTGTGCGCCTTTCTCCACCATATAATCATTCTGTCCGCCTTGTTTGTGTGGTTTAGACGCCGTATTCACAGTATGACAGGTGGCGCTCACACATTCGAACCTGGCTGCTCCGTATTAGCAGATGGCACCAAAAAGAATGATTACATCTCCATTACGCGTGTGGGTATTCCCGCATTTATTATGTTTCAGACACTATAGTTGCTTGAAAGTGGCCTTATATCTTCAGATCTTCGGTCCAATCTTTGACCAAAATTGGGTTATTTTTGACCCAACAATTCCAAGAGTGTATTGTGCAATTTGCTAACTCAAAGCACACTAGATTTTACACTAACTAAAAGCTGGTCTAAAATTTTGGCGCGGGTGGTGTAATACTATTTTTGGATTTGATCAAGGCACAGATATTTAACCAAACCACATGAACTTTTTCTTTTAAAAGTCCCCAAGCTTAAACTAGCACATAATGGCACCATAGGATTGCTAATGAAATTAGCGCTGATGTCGAGGTAAATATAAACCTGTAAAAGGATAGTCAACCCAAACACTGGAAAGAAGCGCCACTAGTCTAAACACGATCTTCTGATTAAAATTGTGTTTGTGGAATACGAGTTAAGCAGCAAAATCCATCCTTTTTAACCCATCTAATGGGGCGGCCATTTTGCCACTTGCTGTCGACTGAAAATGATATCACAGTTGCTCAGGGCTCCAGTAACGACCAAATATGGCTCACCTGTTTTTTTTTTTAAAAAATTAAAGCTGAATATATATCTATATTGACAAATAAGAGTAATGTGTGGTTCAGTACTCACTGATCTCCAGCTGCCTCTGAATGCGGCCCTTGCAGCGCTCCCTGTAGTCCGACTGAGTGGTGTTGTACTCGGACATCACCTCCACAAACTTGCGAGACAATGTGGAGTGCTAGGATGACAAAGAGTCACTTATTATTGGTGCTTTTATTTCAAATATATCCAAATTATAAAAACATATTCAGTATTATAAACCATATTAAGAATAATTGCACATTTATCTTGTTTTAAAAGTCTTTAGCTATGACGTTCTCTTTAAGTCACTCTTAAGATTCTTAGTATCAATAACATTATTATGATAATTATGATTACTTAATTATATACTATAAACACTTAAATGACATTTACATATTTATTTTTAGATAGTTTGTATCATTTTTTTTCTGAAAATACTCCCTTGAGTTAACAGTACGTGTCAGGCAAATAAGTCCTTTCTCGCATATCCAAGAGACCCCCACAATAATTTCAGACAGAAAGAAAGTAATGATACGATATATTGATTGCAAACATTTACCTGTGTCTTGCGTATCCTCAAATCGGCTGAAGACCTGTTCTGACTTTCTTCCTGCTCGATAGTGTGCAGAATGCCTGAACACAAAAAAGCCAAACGTGAGAAATATATATATATATATATATATATATATATTTATATATAAAATTGAACTCACTCTTTAATTTGGAGCGCACTTTATTGGCCAGTTTCTTGATGTCTGCCATTAGATCCTCCAGCTCGGCCTTTGTTTCTGAGGAGAATCAACAAACATGACTCAGACACACCAAGAATCCCTTCCACAGACATGAAACCAACCCAAGTGTAACAAGAGGCCTAATCCAGCCAGTAAAAAATACCGTAAAAGATAAATGAAAAGAGCCTCCAGGAAGAAATGGTCATCTCTAATGAAAAAAAAAAAAAAAAATCACCATATTCCATTATTACATAAAGACAAAATCAAAGATATTTTTAATCGGGTAGAAAATGGCTTTACTTTCTTATGTGTTTTATGCATCTGTATAAATACATGGGTTTCCATATTTGAGATGAACTACTTGAAATACATGACATTTTCTACAGTATTCAAATTTATTGAAATGCACCTGTGTGTGATAAACTAACAATGATGTTTACACACTCTCCTGATTGCCCAACCGAGATGAAAACTTGCCTCCACTTTTTAAATACTAATGGGTTTGAGCAATTTAGGTTCCGATGTGATGACTGAAAATCTTATAATGGCACGCAAACAGAATAACACCCACTGCCATCTTTTCCCCCGAAGACTGTTCTGTCTCATTTAAGCCTCCTCCTTATTGTGGAACTTAAGCAAACAAAAACTTTCCACTTGCCTTCCACATCCAGTTGAACTGAAGAACGAAGAATAAAAATCAAGTGAGATAAACAATTCAGTGGCCACAGTAAATACGGTGAGTGCTTGCACTACAGTACGGCTCAGACAAGATTTAAAAAAAGGAGCTGTCAGATTGCTCTAAATGTTAACCATAAGCAGTGCTCAAATTATACACAAAGGTAACTCATTTATTTTTACAGAAAGAGCAAAAAGAATGTCTCCCATACACACACACACACACAAACTACCCTGTGGCATTAATTGCTATTTTTAAGAAAGTCATTTATCATCAACAAAAAAAGAGCTACATCTCCATATGTTAATGAGTCAAGGGGACGCGGTAAACATTAAAGACGAACTTTACAAATTACTCAAAAACATTACATAGACAATTTGATCATTTAAATCTTCCAATTAACTGAAAGTTTAACCCAAACAAGCAGAGGGAGAACATGAGGCCCAAAAGGTATACAGTACAGATGGATGAGTGCTTAGAACAGATTTGCCATAAATGCTATCCATAGGTGTGAACGGTGGTTTGTTTATATATAATGAAATAAATACATACAAACTCATTCACTGCCATTGATGCCTATAAAGGTCAAAAAATCATTTTAACTCTTTCTATTAGTTTAGCATTTTTTCCACTTTTGTTAACAAGAGTATGAAAACCTAGACACTAAAAAAAAAAAATCTTAAAAAAAAGAAAAGGGGTGTCAGGCGATTAATTTTTTAATTGTAATTAATCGCATGACTTCAATAGTTAACTCGCGATTAATCACAAATTTTATTCTTTTCTAAATATAAATTTATTTTTTTGCTAGGTTTTTATACTCTTGTTCACAAAAATGGAAAAAATGTTGAACTAATAGAAATATGAGGTGAAAAAAATGATTTTTGGACGTCTAAAGCCGTCAATGGCAGTGAATGAGTTAATTAAGAGTCAAATAAAACAAAAGAAGATGTTGGAACTGTGTAGCACCTTTGAAAAGACACAAAGCGCACGTGACAATAATGGGGGCAACACAAAGTATGGCAACAAAAGGTACAGGAAAGAATATTGGGGAAATTAACCAATTAAAAAAAAGAAATTAAAACAAAAACTAAAGGGAATAAAAGTATATTGGACTTATATAGCGTCTTTCGAAAGACCTAAATAGTCTGACAATAATAATGAACAAGTATGATGATCAAAACATATAAGAAAAAAAAAACTTTAAGAAAATAAAGCTAAAAAATAAAACAAACAAAAAGTAAAATAAAGAAAACTATATAAAGAATTGTATAGCACCTTTTCGAAAGACACCTGCCAATAATAACCAGCAACAACAAAACAATAAGATGAAGGCCATTCCATTGAATCGGTGCCATTTACGCCCCAAGGAAATAAAATGTCTCAATTCAGAGTAATATTATCTGTAAAATGCATATTTATATGTCGTGCATATTGATCTGATTGCATACAAAAACAAATAATGATATTTCAACTATGCCTGGGGGTGGGGGCAGCTGGTGGCAATACTATTGACAATCGTTTATTATGCATACTTTTTATGTTATGTTCTTTTAGTTTTGCTACAATATTAATTGTTCACAACTTTCTTGGCCAGATCACCCTTGAAAAAGATCTAGAATTGTATGCCACCTTTACAAAGACACGGCCCAGTAATGAAGCCGAAAAAAATTATAGTAAATAAATAAAATAAAATAAAAATAGATTATAATACCAAATAAGTAAGGAATAAGAAATATTACAGAAAAATGAAAAAAAAAAAATCAGTGTCTTTCAAAAATAACATCTACGACTTAAGTTAAAAAAAACAACAACATTGGTCACTCTGCAGATATTTTGTTTGGGATGTTTTTCCAACTTTTAAACTCACAGGGGTGCATGTTATGGAAGAGTGTAACCATAGAAACCCCTCATGAGGTCAGCAGAGCCACCGTCACAGCCAGAAGAGAAAGCAGGCGTGTTTCTGTGTGCGCGTGTTAAGGAGTCAGATTAGATTTCCCTTTCCCAGTTACCAAACAGAGGAGGCCAACCTGCTCCATCAATTGTCCGTTGAGCCTTGTAATTGGCCGTCGGAAAGAAAGGAAGAGCGCACGCGCTGATGAATCAGCACAAGTGCGAGGGAAGCAAATTAGAGGGCAAAACTGAGGAATCAATTGAGCTGTGGCTTCACACCCCGTCCCTCTCTCCTCTCCCAGACGCCCTCGAACGGAATCTTCAGGTCACGCTTGTTGCCACCATTAATACTGCGTTGCCATGGCGACGTGCGCAGCCGGGCCTCTCACCAGCTTCAGATTGTTTCCGAAGTGGCAGAAGAGGGAGGAAGGGAAGGATGGCAGTGTGAGCACAGGAGATGAAATGAAGTCAACTGGGGAAAAGTTTCCTGCTGTGTTATAAAATGATGGAGAGAGTGTCGGTCAGTCACACCAACCATTGGGGAAACGCTATTTGACATCAAGCACGGATAAGGGACTGGGAGAGAATTTGGTGTGGAACAATCTCATTAAACACCTTGTATGGGGATCGTTTTTATTTTCACTCCCTGTAGTTAACATCTGCTCTCTTAATTGCACAAGCAATGTGATCCTTGCTACACCTACGCCGTATAGTCTGCTTAGCTTAATGCTAACAAACAATGTTAAATTCAAATGGATGGGCTAAAGCAAGTAGCCTACGGATAATATAACCGGCATTTATACTTTAACCCCTGTGACGAACAACTAATATTACTGCGGCTAACTTTCCTGTATAGCTGCATTATACCGCCCCCAGGTGGCTAATGCGCACGCACCAGAAGAAGCAGCACAATGTCCATTGAATTGAAGCAAAAAAAAAAAAAGTAGCAAAAACTAAGCCGTTGTTGTTACTTCGTTGTTGGCCTCTAATGCGATCCTAGCACAAAGGGAGTTTGCTAATTTGGACCCCGGACCGGAGAGATGAACACTCCCACAGGTTAGCTTAACGCTAGCTAGCTGCTACGACAGACATGACATAGATGGGCGACACGGATGGATTAAAAAACTTTACGAAAACTTTCTCTTAGGTTGATGTGGCTGTGTTAGCGTGTCGGCCAAATGTGTACATACCAATATTTTTTCAAAAAAGTGAATATGAGGCTTGGTAACGTGCTTTGGGCAACTTATGGTGTAGATAAAGTGCATTTTTTATTCATTGGCAAAAGTACAATTAGCAACCTATTCAAATTTAATTAGGATTCGGTGGTTGAATGGTAAACGAATATGCCAACGTGGATTTGGTGTTCAAGACCATTACTATATGATTTTTAAAATAAAGTATGTGTGGGTACAATCTTTCGTTTTCTTTGCTTGACTCCTGCGGAATAGAAGACATGCCTGTTCAATCAGTTCGCACCATAAACGTTAAAAACGGGCTAATTTCAGTGAGAAAAATATAGTGCGTCCATATTTCTTGATTCTCTGGATAGGTTGACAAAAACATCTGACAGACTCTTTTCACAACACCTGGGAACGGTTTTAAATTCCATGCAATATTTTCTCTGGCCAGAAGTCTGACCTGTGCAGTTTACTAGCATCACCTCCAGATGGCATAACAGCCAGGCACCACTTGTGACATCATTTAACAGGAACAATGAACAATGAACACACACTGCTACTACTCGACAATGGAGTTTTTACACTTCCTGAAATTCACGCGAGGGGGCTGGAGCCGATCCCAGTTTGCTTAGTGCAAGAGCCACCCTGCACTGATCACCTGTCAATCACAGGACGGACACAATCCGACCACACTGCACCGCACTCCAGTCTGCCTCAAATGCGATTACCCGACAATCAGTTCCCTGAATCTTTTTCCACTGTTACTTAAAGGTTCATACGGTAAATGAGAGTCAAGGAGATACCGCATAAAGCAAATAGAGATAAACATCAGCTTTTATCAGGTAAGGTTTCCTCCTCTGTCTCTATCAGTCTGCTTCCTTCCGGATAACGGCCCATCAGCTCTCCCCTTGTCTGCGATGGGCACGTCAGGGCACCGTGACCAAAACAGATTCCTTCACTGTAACATCGGTCAATTTGCTACCTTTCCGATGCGCCTTCATCTTCTCTGTTAATATGTGACCGGACCTGTGTGTGTGTGTTTGCCCTGCTTATTGACTGGTCTAGAGTCCAGGCGGGGCCTTTTGAAGGCTTGATCACAAGAACGCGGAACGATGGAAGGTATTCGCAGAGCAGCGGGGATCAGGACGGATCACGGCAGGGACATAAAATCGATGGAATGATCCCGCAGTTTTGCTAAAGCAGAATGAGAGATGTTATTGAATGGAAACGGCCGGGTGGGAATTAGACAAGTGCACACAACATTTGATAAGAGTAAAGGAGGAAAGACTGACAACATGTCCAAAGCGCCTTTCCTTATTAAAGTTGATGAAACACACAAACCCCACACAGGAGATTTAAACCCGGGACCTCAGAGCTCCGAGTCTGACGTGTTAACCGCTCGTCCACCATGATGCGCACAACTCATTAAAAAAAAATAAAAAAATTATAAGCCCAAGGGAAATGATTACTGAACACTTAAGTGCCATTAGAGGCACTTTAACACTTGTAAAATCTCAAACATAATGAGCGTAGTTGGCCTGGATGAATGGAGGTCTTGGCACAGTCTGCCAAATAAGCTCTCAGCCTGCATGAAGGCATCTCATTTGAGCCACGCCATTACCGGGTACGGGGTTATATGTAGCAATGTCAATTAAAGCTGCAAGGAACAACTAACAGAATTTTGGTTTCTCGTGGGGGAGTTCTGGAATGTAACCCCTGAAATAAATGAGGGACTACTACCCCACTTGTTGGGGTGGCATGGCTCAAGTGGTAGAGTGGTTGTCTCCCAACCCAGCAGTTGTGGGTTTGACAATTTTTCAATTGTCGTATTGTGATCAACATGTCTAATTTGGTGTCACTTGGTGAAACCGAGTCTTCTTATATTCAAGGGGACGCTGCAAAAAAATAAAAAATACTGTACATTTATTTATCACCATTATACAAAAAATGGCATGTTTTTAGGAATGCTGAAGCTACCAAAAGTCAAATCAGCCCCTTGGAGAGTTTTTTAAAGCCGGCATTTCCCGTAAGGTAAAAAAGAACCTTCAATCAAATCAAATAAAATCCGGTCTCAGCTCCTCTGATTTGCCATCATATTAAGTTTAATATCAAAAATACAATCTAATATTTTCGGATGCTTTTTAATCTTTGTTGCATCTCAGCAGTAATTTGTTGTGCTTGTGTAGGATCTTATTACATTCCGTTCCCTCGGATCCAGAGGCAATCCAGGTGTGTGAAATCTGACCTTGCAGTAGCTATTTAGGTGCAAGACTCTCACTCGTTGGTTTCACAGACAAATGTTTAGGCCATGATAGAGGTGTAACTCTGTTTGTTCACTCTATTAAAATCCATTCATTCTTATTAGGAGGCGCGGGTCGGTTTTACTTTGCCATTTCAGCACTTGTAATTTCTCCTGCACCAATTTATACGCCCACATCTCAACTGAAAATAGCCATAACGTTGTTATTAGCGATATTGACAGTGCTAATTGGTGGCTTGGGGGAAAAGGAAACAAAACAAAAATGTTTTAAACCTCTCACATTAGAAGCCAACTGAAAGCAGCTGTATGAAGTGAAAAAGTAACTTGACTATTGAGTGTCTGCCTGTTGCAACAAAATTAACGAGCAAAAGTGGTGCAATATGGAATTCAAAATGTACTGTGGAATAAAAGGCTTTCAGTCAGAATCTAAAGCAGTAATGGAAAACGTATGGGCCGCTCCATTCTTTAATCCACCAAACATTTACATATTTAGCCCCCCCCCTTATAATTGGTTAATTAAAATGTAATTATTCACATTTAATTATTTGAATTCATTAATCTTATTAAATAATTAATTGATTGTCAACAATAAAATAAATAAATATTAATCAATAAATATTGATCAATTATCAATTAGTTTTATTTAAAAAATAAATTAAATGTAATAATTATAATTGAAATTGTGACATCATATATTGTTGTTTTTTACATACTGCACTTGCAAGGTGTCGCATTATTTCCAGCAATACCCCCAAAATACCACTTGGTGACAGAACACCTTCCTGTTCCCTCTTCGTTATATTTCTATTTAACAAAGTGAATAGTTTTAATTTATTTTAGTCGCATAGACTTTAACTCATTCACTGCCATAAATAAATAAAAAATAAATAAAAAATAAATAAAAAATAGGGGCGACAGGCAATAATTTTTTTTATTGTAATTAATTGCATGAGGTCACTGGTTAACTAACGATTAATCACAAATTTTATATCTGTTCTAAATGTACCAAAAAAAATCTAAGTTTTCATATTCTTGTTAACAAAAGTGGAAAAAATATTTAACTAATATAAATAGTTCAAATTAATTTTTGACTTTTATAGCCGTCAATGGCAGTCAATAAATAAATAAAAAGAAGAAGAAAAGATTATTAAAAATTTGGGGCGTCAGGCAATTATTTTTTTTAATTATAATTAATCGCATTACTTCACTAGTTAACTCCCGATTAATCACAAATTTTATATCTGTTCTAAATGTACAAATTGAAAAAATTCTAGGTTTTTATACTCTTGTTAACAACAGTGGAAAAAATGTTAAACTAATAGAAATAGCTCAAATGAATTTTTGGCGTTTATAGACATCAATGGCAGTGAATAAATAAAAATAAAATAAAAAGAAAAGATTATTAAAAATTTGGGGCGTCAGGCAATTAAATTTTTAATAATAATTAATCGCATGACTCCACTAGTTAACTCACGATTAATCACAAATTTTATATCTGTTCTAAATGTACAAATAAAACAATTCTAGGTTTTTATACTCTTGTTAACAAAAGTGGAAAAAATGTTAAACTAAGAGAAATAGTTCAAATGAATTTTTGGCGTTTATAGACGTCAATGGCAGTGAATAAATAAAAAAAAGAAAAGATTATTAAAAATTTGGGGTGTCAGGCAATTAAATTTTTAATAATAATTAATCGCATGACTCCACTAGTTAACTCACGATTAATCACAAATTTTATATCTGTTCTAAATGTACAAATAAAAAAAATCTAGGTTTTCATACTCTTGTTAACAAAAGTGGAAAAATGTAAAACTAATAGAAATACTTAAAATGAATTTTTGACGTCTATAGCCGTCAATGGCAGTGAATGAGTTAATTTACAGGAGTTCTTCTATTTTCTTCATACTCATATGCTGGTTTAACACACTGCCTGTACAGTTAATAAAGCTTTTATGGTGGCAACAGTTTGAGCCTGGGATGAATTATTCAGCGCTGCTTCTTAAGTCAGCGCAAGACGTACACTCCATTTGCTTCATTTCAGCTCACTAGACGACGAAGAGATGGTTCATCATAACCCAACAGAATATCGACAAAACCTTTAAGAATCAATACACTAATCCTTTTTTAAACCCATTGGTTTAAAATCCCTGAGGGGAAGGATACTATAGTAGGGTGGTTATTATTTACCGGTAACATGATGTGTCACTGCCGTTTTTAATGGCTGCTGCAATGATTCAGAGCAGTTAAAGTGATTCACACCAGTGTTAATGAATCACCTCCATTACATGCATTACATGTATGGAAGCTCTGATGTGTCAAAGTGACTTTGTGTGTCCTTAGTCCTCCACATGACGACGCTTTATCCCGCATTGACTATTCATTTTATGAATCATGTGTGTTGGAGGACGGAAACATCTCAAACCTGCAGGACTCCGGCCCTCGAGGACCATGAATGAGGAAGCCTGGCCTAAATGGACCTTTTTGAGAACACACAGGGAAAAAACGTAACAAACCAATTCGTTACTGTGGAAGGCGTTGGGAGTGTTGACATGCTGCCTTCAGAGGGCGGGAGTTGCTCTCAGCCCCCCCCCCCCCCCGGCAAAAGACTGCAATTAAACCACGTATCTCCCGAGCTGTTGATGACTCAGGAGTGTTTAAAAAGTGGGGGCAGCTAAATAATCGTGATTAAGAAAATACAGCAAAATGTTGCAGTGGAAGACCCAATTTTTTATTTTTACCTTATTTTGCAGATACTGTCATATATTTATATAAACTACTGCACCACACTTCAGACATGTGTGAGAATGATTAAATAAATAAGTCTAATTTTCTCACAGCACCCTGTGTGAAATCCCACTGTGTGTTTATTTGTGGACTCATTTTCTGGCAGGCAGCAGTTAGAGTTTGGCACAAGAGACAATGCGAAATCATGCAGCAGACTAAAAGTCCTAATTATCATGTCTGAATGAAACACAAAGATGAATTGTATCATAATTGCAATGGTCAATTATAAATAATTACGCTCAATCAATTTTTTTCTCATTCAAAATGATAAACAGTTGCTTGTGTGCAACTGTTGCAGCATTTATTACCAATGCATAAGAATATGCATTGCATATAATAAAGTAGCAAGCACACACATGCATCATTTCAACGGGCTTCTAATTTCAGCTTATTGTGCTAAGAATGCTAATGCTAACTGCACCTGTAATCGATACATCCACCAGGCTAACTGCTAATATTAACATGCATATGAATGTTATGTTTCTTTAGCTTCTTATATGTATGGTAGTGTTGAGTATTTGTATTGAAATAATTGCTTTTGATACCTACCTTCGTTGTTAGAGAACATATTTTAATCAAATGAAATGATCTTAAAACCCAATATTTCTAAACCATGGCAGCTAAGGCTAGCTATTTGCATTAGCTTGCTTTACAACGTCGTGCATCTCATTTGTATTTAAATCTGAAATTTTATTAGGAACATATACGATCATTATTTTACATTGTTTTATACTTTGCTAATTTCTAAACATTTAAGATTTGCAAACTCATTGTAGCTGATAAGATTGCTAACAATAGCCTGCTAGCTAATCTGTTTAATTTAGAAGCCAATCAAAAATGGTACGTGTTGGAATTTTAAACAGTTTATGTTGAATACATTATAAAATAACACTTGTATTCGAACACCTGATGTTCATGAACATTCATGTTTGTCCATTATGGCTAACTGTTAGCATTAGCTTGCTTTACTTTCTTCTTCTTTTTTTACTTGTTAGAGACCAGGCAGGTCCGTTTGTTGGGAGTACTTCGCATGGTGATCCTTAGTATTTTTACAACACTAGTTTTTTGTCATTTATTCCTGATTGCATCGTCGAATGAAGATTTTGACACAAATGAACATTCTGAACATCTGAATTTAATTGACTTTTAATGGCAGTTAAGGCTAACTGCTAACATTATAGCATATTTTCCATTTAACTTTAGACAAATTTGACACCTCCTGGTGTTCACAGCTATTTCTCTGCATGTGTTACCTCTCCTCGAAGGCTGTGCTTTATTTAACTTCTCTACTCTCTTCCAGGGGAAGCTGAGTGGGAAGGCCGCTGACCCTTATCTGGGGGACCCAATTATCAATGACTTTTGACCTTTCGTGACTGAATCCATCGTCCGTCTCATCATCAGTCATGGTAATGAGAAAGAGTGGCGGACAAGGCCAACAATCTTGGATACCGGAACAATTAAGCGACTGAAAACGTGATTTCGGTCAAAAAATGTAACACACATTGGCTTCTACCTAGAAATGACACAGAATGTGTGTGTGTATACGTATTAATTCAGTATGTGCAAATGGGCTGTCATTAACATGAGCATTTCAGTCACAGAACACTACAGGGGGGAAAGGACAATGGAAGCAAGTGAAGGACAAGATCCTAGGGTCATGTGACGTGATTATGAATGCAATTAGAAACAGAAGGGTTCAACACTCTACAACGCCAATTATAACATTCTCATTTGACATATGCAAATACCTCATGATATGACAATTTAAAGCGTGGGTGTTCGAACTATGACATACTGTACATGATATGTCAGGCTGGTGGTATCGACATGTAGTATTGGTGCATTTTCTTTTTGTACATACCGTTCAGTTTCAGGAAGACCCGAGCTGAGATTAAATTTCATTGAACTTGTCTTATATACTATGACCCAACGAATCTATAAAAAGGTGATTTACCGCTCTAGTGAAAGCCTCCATGTTGCGATCCCTCTTTCATGCCGTGGCCTGACTTTGATTAATGAAAAGGACTCCCTCCTACCACATTGCTAAGACGTGCGGCGTTTAGCGGTGAATACATGTCATACTTGCTCCTTTTCAGCCTCAATAGCCTTCTGACGGGCAAACCAGGGTAAAATAGTGCATGTCAACATGTTATCAGTCAAAATCAGCACACGACACGTTGGAGGCTATGAAATGGCCATCGCGATCATCGGGGGTGCTTTATTAAGGTGATTGTGGCGGCCCACGCGTCCGGATAGTGGCAGATAGTGATCTGCGTGTAATGAACAATCCTGACATTTGCATCAGCCGCTGATTGGTGCGCATAAATCAAACACACACAGCATCCATCCATCTTCGATGAGATGCGGATCGGACCAGTTAAAGGCTCGGCCGTTCTGACACCTGCGCCAGTTAGCGGATCGATGCTTCCTCAGGCAGGTGGGCGGTAAGGGATCAAGGGGAAGTAAGGTCAATGAGGTTTGGTGGAGCATCCCTCTTTTTTTCTTTTTTAGAACAGGGGGTCCAAATCAATAACCTGACATGAATGAGAAGGTGTGAGAAAAGACAAACAAGGTTGCAGGGGGGGGGGGGGGTTGATGCAGAAACCATTGTGACTGGTGAAGATAATGAACTAGTGGGAAGGAACAGGACAAGCTGTTCCCCTTGGAGGCTCAACAGGACCATTTTTTTGACAAATTGTTCCCCGTTTTTGAAAATTCCTCTGGGGAAAAAAAAGTAGCAGTGGCCTCACGCAGCATTTAGATGGGCTGCTGCCCAACTTTCAACAGACATTCTGCAGCCAATTAGCGGCATGGAAAATGATCATCTATGCTCATCTGTCGATGCCAGTGAGAATGTGTGACAGGCACAGTAAAATGTTCTTCCACTAGTTGGCCATTCATTCAACAGAATGCTACCTTGAAACAAATGGGCCCAGATTTCATACGGATGTCAAAATACATTGAGATTATGATGATTATTTCAGTACATATTCTTTTTATGGCATTTTTTACAGCAGTGGCGTGCCATATTTTGTCAAGTAAAATATGGGCTTTGCCGCTATATCATTTAGGGAACGCTGACCTCAAGTGTGGGAAGTCTAATTAAAGCTATGCAACATGGATTCGATTAGATTTCAAATGGCGGGCGCGCCAGTCTCCGAAGGCTGCTTTTGCCAAGCGAATCCCTTGCGGGGAAATACGATGGCGAGGAGGCAATGTCACACAGATGATGGGGATGACAGCTGATGTCAGGCTAACGCTAGCGGCGGTGAAACGCAGCCTGTGCTTGGAATCACTTTCTAGCAACTGTAAAGTGCACTATTGCGTTCTCTGTGACTATTTATCAACATCATCGCTACAAACTTTTATTATCGCCTCCCATTATAAAGGGCTATAATTTGAGAATCGCTAAACATAAACAAAACTAAAGCACTCCCTCTTAAAAGTCTGGTGTGCTTTTTAAAAATGTCAATTTTCACGTTATAAATCATACCATTAATGATACAAACCAGTAACGATTGATTATTACACTGGGAGACACAAGCAATGTAATAATTCAAAACAATTGTTGTTAGTGGTCATATCACCCATTCAGCCTGACACTCAATTGTAACGACATCAAACATCAGTGAAAAAGTGAAATGAAAGGAAATCCTTAAAAACGAAAAACAAAACAGCACTATAAAACATCTGACGCAAGTATATACACCACTGTGGAATTAATTATAAATAAGTACTGTTGTATTTGATGCCTCTTTCTTAGGTTGAGCCTGAATGATTAAAAAATTGCAAATAAGAAAAACAGGTGTGGAATAGATTCAAGAATGGCTAAAATATAGCGCAAAAATATACAAAGTCAGTGAATTATCATTAAACAAATAAATAAATGACTTAGCTAATGCAATAGCTAAAACTCATAGCTACGTATTCATTACAACAAAAGTGCCACTGTCCAATGAAATTCCATCTCCAAATTCTGGAGAAACATGATTTTTTTGAGAGATAAAGAAAAATGGTGGCCCCAAATGTGCCACTCGTAGCTTATTAGTCACCACGCTACTTTTGTTATTCAGCAAGTAAGGACAAGGTGTCAGAATACTAAAAAAAAAAAAAATCAAGAAAAATAATAAATTATTAATTTTGGATCTGAAACTGGATTAGCTAGAATTGAGCGAAATATTAGAAACAGCTTTTTAAATACAACCATAATAATAAACAATGTTAACTTAATACCTTTCTAACTGTGGCAATATCTTTGGATTATCTCTTGTATTGGATATTAGCAGATTCAGCAAGTGTCTTGTTTTTTTTTTGTTGTTTTTTTTTTAAACAACTGCAGTGTGATAAAAATAACACATTGTTCTGCTGCGGTTCTCAGCAGGGTAGACAAAAATCATGGAACAATCCCTGACGACTCCCCCAAATCAGCCTTACTCTCATCAGGGTTTGGTGATGCAAGGATGGCACTGTGTTTCCGCTTCACCTCCTCAACTTTCTCCGCCAGAGACTCGATGAAACCTCGGATTTCTTCCACCTGTCGCAAAAGAAATAGAAATAGAGATTTACTGTACATCCGCTCGAAACGCACCAAAAGCAGGAAAAAGCGCTAATTCGACTCAAAACTCAAAATGTCATTATCATATTAGGGTTAGATTGTTTGTGTGCAAACTGAGTTTGCATTTCTATACACAGTAAATTGGTTGAAAGTCTAATTAGAGCACGCAAAAAATCCAATCACATTGACATATTCCAATTAAAAATAAAAAGGCTCTCACATTGTCTGATACATTTTTTTGAAGTGCATTTTTTTTTTATTCCTTCACACAGTTGCTTAAATAAACCACCAATCAGTAGCTCAGGTGCTGTGGAATGGAGAAGGGGATTTGTTTCATTTTACCTGTCATTTCTTTTTGAGTATTTGCATTCTTTTATCATTTCGGCATCTGGCTTCTTGTGCTTGCCCAAATCCACGACACTCAAAATCAGCGCACTGTTGCGTTTTATTGTGTCATAGACGTGACAATAAACCTGCTTGTGCTTCAGTACATTTGTTTTTGTTGTTCTTCCCTCTGAATTATGAGGGAACTAAATTTCCACGCTTGGGCTCATTATGCTGTTTTAAATTGGAAATCTTCAGCACAGGTGTCGTCTCATGGCATTTTAAGCACATGGGTTTTTGTGCTGGTGGAGGGAGAATGATTGCAAATGTTTAGTCTATTTTTCTTTGAATAGCTGATGATCGCGGTCCACTTTTCGTTTAACAATGAACTTGGAACGAGCTGTTTTCATATTTTAAGATACTCTGCATGCAAAGTGTCAGTGAACGTTAAACAAAAAAAAAAATTGCACTCGCAGCAGTGAACCCAGTGACTGCGTAATGTTGCCATGGGGACAAGTCCCGGTCTACACATGCTGACGTGACCAAAAACACAAAGTGAAAGAGAAGAGTTTTTATTTGGGGCATGCATGCCATGTGATGCAATTGTCAAATAATGACATTAATGGTCAATTTATGTCACCTGTGTTGCACTTCAAAATCGTGTAGAGTTTCGCCAAACAATTTCAGACAACATTCTTTCCCTTTTTGCAAATCATTGTTGGCCTCAGAACAAAATATTGTATGACTTTTGAAATGTGTTTTTTATTCATTTATTTTTTAAGCAATATTTTCCTACCTTGTACTAGTTTTAACCTGAATTGATTTAATTTTAATTTTAATAATTATGGACTCATACCCATCCCATGTGCTAAAAACAACAACATATGTTACTTTATTTTAGGGGCAGACAAAACAAGTTTTACTTTTTTCTGTCCCCTTTCATTTATTTTACTTTACTTTGAATTTTAATATTGCTTTATGTTGTCTTTTTTCTTTTACTAATTACTAAAAAAAAGATTGATTGATTTAAAATTATATAAACCTAAATTTAAATTTCTATACCCCCCCCACACACACACACACACACACACACATTCCAGTACTAAATTAATAGACGTCAACAACTTTTAACTTTGTATCGTCTCAAGCTAACATTAGCTGTTTAGATTTTGCAAATCTTGGTCCAGAAAGTAAAAAGCCAGCTACAGTTTGGCTTTAGCCCCAGGTGCTAGCTAGCTAGCTCCCCGGGTGCTCATTTACCTGCTAGTTAGCTAGCTAGCTAGCTAGCACAAGGGGCTAAAGCCAAACTATGGCACGGTTTTTACTTTCTGGACCTGAATTTGCCACCTCTGCTGAGTTTATCGTCTCAAGCTAACGTTAGCTGTACTGATTTATTAACAGAGGAAGGAATTTACAGATATTTATAAAGCAGAATTGATCTTCAAATGACAAAGTTTGATTTTGTAGTCTGGCTATCCATTTTACATCATCACATTTTTGTTTTTTATAGCCGTAAGTCTGCACCCTTCCTGCTCGGATTGACATGACAATATGATCGGTGGTCTGATATGAAAGCGTGTGCTTGTCTAATTGGGTTTTAAGTGATTGACAGGCTTATCCTCCAATGATGAAAATGTCATTCCCTGATTGACAGGCGAATCCACCAATCATGACAGTGTCATTCCTAGTGTGCGCTCGCATACTGTAAACCAATAAAAAAAAAATAGTTTTTGTCAAGTTAAGTCCCAAGTCCAAGAGTCCATGTCACATTAGTTTTAGTTTAAAATAAATAAATAAATATGGAGTTCTTGTTGAATGCAAAATAAAAAAAAAGTCATTAAGCATAATAAAATAAAGCATATTTAAATGGACGGCGATAGCTTATGTATGATATTGACAAAATTGGTTTTTAGTAAGTTAGGTTTTGAGTGTAGGTTTGCGGTTTGAGTGTTCTGGACAGTGGACATTATTTTCTGTCCGTTAAAATCCAGAGCTTGTGGTTCCGTGTCCTTTAAATTGAGGTTTCTTGCCAACTCATAAATCAGGTTACCGCTTAATCATCTGAACATCCTGCTTTTGACATCAGCTGCCACAACTTGGCATCCCCGCTCTGACATCCTAACCGATCACGGCCTTTCACTTCAGTCTCTGGCAACATGGGGGCAACATCTGGAGCAACAGCAGGTCACATCATCTCTCATGTCAGTGCTCTTCATCATTCCTGACTTTCATCTTACCGCACAAAAATGTCTGCGCTCCAACCGGAGCACCTGCCCCGCTTCGGGCCAACCCATGTCGACGAGCGTGGTCGGTTGACGCATTTGACAGTTTCATTCGCGGCTCATCTTTCAAACGCCGGTGCCTTGATTGACCAGTTTCATTCGTTCAACTCGAAACACTTGTACCTCAAATCATCTTTCCTCATTGAAATGAATGTAAATGCCCTCAATCCGTTCCAGCCAGAACAAAAATATGTTCACTTACCACTCCCATATTGCCCTGACCAACTGTGATGTCATTTTCAATTTTGTTCAAAATGATTATGTTCTGTCATGTTATTATTACAGAGCACGGTTGTGAGTTGCGTTTTTTCTGTAGATGTTTTCTTCTTACAATCAAATGATAGGTGACATTAAGAGGTGGATTAAGCCCCCACTGAAGACTTGGGTACCAAATGCACTGGCCATCACTGTCTAATATCATGTTATCTCTTTAATTAGCTGCTGATTGGATTTTTTTTTTTCAAATAACAACATAATTGGCTTGGGAAGGCCATTGGGGAGAAAGCGGGCTGTTCGGCAGGCCCATCGATGCAAGCACTTAAAAGGCAGCAAACGGCGAGCGTTGAACGGGAAGATGATGTGAGCAAGCCAGGATGAAAGCACTCCAAGCTGTCTCACTTTTCACACCACGTGTCGGTGAGTCACGGCTCTCATAAAACAACAAGAGCGAATTTCATTAGTGTGGGTGCAAAACAACATCAGATGCGGTCACACACATGCAGAAACACAACAAACACGGCGTTTCACTTCCAGGGTTTTCCTGGTTTTGACTTTTGATATCCGCCGCCACCTCCTTTCCTCCACGAAGTCACAGGAGCAAGCAAGATAAATGATGACACGTTTTTGTTTTGGTGCGCTTAGTAATGAGTGATCGGAAGGCTCGCGGCGGCAGCGAGTCTTGCATCTGTTCACTTTACACTTGCATCATCGGTTTGGCGCGCTCGTAGCAGAAATTTAGAGTTTATTATTTATTTAAAGTGCATTAGACATCAAATCTTTTATTATTATTATTATTATTATTAACAATGTTTTTTTGGGTGAGCGTTTTGAGCAAATAACTACACATCTGGAAATGTCTCATCGAGGCTTTTAATATGACATATGACTTGATATGGTTTGTCGCACATTGATTTTTTTTTCATACACGGACATTTTCATTTTACAATTCAAACCAAAAGACGTTTTTGGTCTTTTGGGCATCATTTGTGGGTATAGTGACAATAGTTACAGATTTGGAAATCTCTCATCAGGAGTTTTGATATATGACACGAATCAATGTGATTTGTTGCACACTGATTTGCAAATTTAAGTTTAAAAAATGTCATCATGCGAGGACATAACAGTATTGGACAAAACAACTACAGAAAAAAAATCTTGACTTATGATGTTAATAATTAACTTGGATCGAGCTGCTTCCCTTAAGTTAAGGTCACCACCCAAAAAATAAATAAAACCACATATTTGCATACTCTTGCCGGGATAACCACAACAGACACATTCCCCAATTTAATCTGCAATATTAACTCATTCACTGCCAATGACGGTTATAGAGGTCAAATGTTCATTTTAACTATTTCTATTAGTTTTAAATTTGTTTCCACTTTTGTTGACAAGAGTATGAAAACCTAGATTTTTTTATTGTACATTTAAAACAGATATAAAATTTGTGATTAATCGTGAGTTAACTTGTGAAGACATGCAATTAATTACAATTAAAATTTTAATCGCCTGACGCTCCTAATTTTTAATCAACTTTTCTTCTTTTTTTTTTTTTTAAATCGCGTCAGGTGATTAAAATGTTTTAATGTAATTAATTATTGACTTCAATAGTTAACTCACGATTAATCATAAATATTATATCTGTTCTAAATGTACAATAAAAAAAAAATCCCTAGGTTTTCATACTCTTTTTGACAAAAGTGGAAAAAATGTTAAACTAATAGAAATAGTTCAAATGAATTTTTAACGTCAACAGTCGTCAATGGCAGTGAACGAGTTAAAGAAGAAACACTCTTCAAAGAAACCTTATAACGACCAGCATTGTTTAAAAGCTTTCTTCATATTAAATGTCAGGTATTGCCGACTTGAGACCATGGCAATGGCGCTGCCAACGCCGTGGCGTCGACACACAACATGTCGCGCGCTTTCATGTGCACAATGCGAGCGGCAAAATGCGGCGCAGCGAACGCGGCCCGTGTCGGATGCGGCGCCTGCTGTTGAATGATAGCGAGGAGGGTAAAGAATTCATTACAGCCAACATCTGCGCTCCCTGTCAGCTTCGCTTCGAGTCATCAGGCGCCCTGGACCAACGTGCTTCACCAAAAGAAGGTGGGAAAAAAATGCTGCCCTTTCTGCATTGACTCTATACATCAAGGTAAATAATGATCTCGCCAGACAAATAGCAAAGATCTCTCCTAGCCGTTATTCAAACACACCTAAATATACAGAACAGAGTTCCTTCACTAAATTGGGGGCAGTGGTCTGTGTATGTGTACCACGAACCCCCATTCGGTGGATGTTGTGAACAGCTCGTACTCACGTGACATCACATATAAACAGAAAAGCTGTTTTGTGAATGTCTTTTGCGCACAGCTGGAAGCACGGTTGTTGTCGAATCTCGTCACGATAAAGGTGTCTTGAAAGCTGGAATGTGTAGTGACTTTTATTTTGGAAGTGTGGTGTCTTCACAATGAACGTGATGTTAGCATTTTAGCAAGTCCACGTCCCTCGGGGTTCGACAACTTTGACGTAATAGCTCAAAATAACAGTCGGGAGCTGCCGAGAAAAAGCCGCCATGAGGAGCGATTTCTTGACAATTCTGTTCCACCAAGAAGCACTACGGGACTCCAGAAACACCCTGACAGCGATAAAGATAAGTCATATAGCGACATACGTACTCGCCTACTGTAATTAATAGTCAACAATTGTATTAATGCTTAACTGTCTGTGCTACGACTGTCCACGAATTACATATAGGTGACATACAGTATATGCCACAAATCACCATATATCCAGTAGAGGTGGGAATCTTTGACTGTCTCGCGATTCGATTCCGATTTTAGTCTGTGATTCGATTCAGAATCAAGTCTCGATTCAGAACGATTTCCGATTCATAGATGTGCAAAGAATAGTCATGACCTACTCCAGTCTGACTCGCTAACGCTAATTAGCGCGCTACTTGCGGCACTTTTATCACTCAAAAAGTCATTAATACAAAACGTTTCAAAAAATAATAATAAACTAATACAAAAATAATAATAATAAATAATACAATAATAATAATAATTAATAATATTAATAGTAATAATAATAATACAAAAAATTTAAATCCAAATTATTTGATATAAAACTTTTTTTTTTAAGTAGTGAAAATTTACAAAGTTACTTTGCCTGGTAACGAGTTACTTTTATAATGAAGTAATTCAATTACCAACTGAGTTACTTTTTGTTCAGCAAGTAATGACTAACTATAACTAATTACTTTTTTAAATTAATGTTCCCAACACTGCTGGTGGCTAAACAAAAAAAAACCTACTGTAGGACGTTTAATGATGCTAATAAAGCGAACACGTGTAAAATGCGCACATGGAGACCGTTGTTCCCGGCGCGAGGTGAAGGACACGGAGCTGCAGTAATCTGCTTTGGCCCTCCACTTAAAAGCTTAATTAACACACACAGTCAGGGTGATGACTCTCTTTGCGCCACCGTGACCTTCATCTCGTCTACATCACTGCCCGCCGTTATTACCTCTTCCTCACATCTAGCAGCGCCGGGCCTCGTTCTTCTACATCACTGTCATTAGAAAAAGTCTCCCGCTTCATACTTGAAGGCAGCTTTACATCCAAAGTGAAATTTCAGACAGATAGCGAGATAAATGTTTCAATTTACAGGCCGTCTGTCAGAAGAAGAGAAAAGACAGGAAAGAAATGCGTGGGGACTAAATAATGGCACCGATCTTGTCTTGATCGCAGCCTTTATCATGGTTATTCCAATGGAAGGCAGATGGGGGGGGGCATCCATTTTGCATCCAAAGATGTGCAGTTCAGAGTGAATAATCAGTGAATTGCGCAAGAATATCAAAAGCAAGTTTGAGTTGACTTGTAAATCTGAACAGCCCGATGTGTTTATTTTAAACATTAACAATGCATCATCAAAGAGAGGAAGCCATTTTCAACACTTTAGACAGGTCAAGAATTCGTAAAAATGACACCTACTTGTGTGGACTAACCAAAAGTATAGATTTTTGAGAAAATATGAAATTTGCCAAATTGTGACTTCTGATGTTTTGGCCTGACCCCAGCAATTTGTGGAATATGAATTGAGCAGTAAAATCCACTCCTTTTTATCCATCTCAGGGGGCGGCCATTTTGCCACTTGACGAAAAATGACATCACAGTTACTCAGGGCTCAGATAACGGAGTTTGGTCAGGTGACATTTGCAAGCTTGGTCATTATAAGAGCCCTGAGCAAGTTATGTCATTTTTGGTCAACAGAAAGATGAGTCTCTTCTTTCACCAGGAAAAAAAAAGTATATTTATATCGGTTTCCGTTTTGCAGCAATTAGCATTAGAATATAGCTAAGTTTCATCATTATTTACAAATCTGTTTAAGACACTGGGGAAAATAGCTATTTTGCAACATGGCCCTGGTTGAGCTCTTATACTCTGCTGCCACCTGCTGGCGGTTTTTTATAACAACTACCATTGCTTTAAGCTTTCTTTTCAGTTCAGAGGCTGCATCAAAGCCTTCTGTATGCCCTACCATTAAAAAAAAAACATTTAAAAAAAAACGTAGGAATATGTTTTTGGGACCATGGTAATATTTAAAATAGAACGTATTTCTATGTTTTTGGGGAACAAATGGATTAAGTAGAATTTTTCACATACTTCATTAATTATACCTGCCTTGAGATACAAGTTTGTTGTTCCTTGATGGTGCTCATAAATATTTTGTAAATACATACACTAATAATATCATGAACAGGGTTTTTCCTGGCTCAAGTTGAGGCAGAGCTGGCATCATCCTGACTGTGATTGATGACAACTGATACCAGGTATCGGTGCCAATAAGTCTTATTTAAAGGTGTCGGTACTTACCATTATCGTCCGTCCTCCTGCGACATGACGTGCGTGTATTCTGTAAATTTAACTCATTTTTTACACGCAACATATAATAATTCCATGTTTCAATAATAAGAATAAGAGTTCCAATAAGAATATGACTATTATCATGTTTAAGCATTCATTCATTATCAGCCATTTAGGCTGAATTTTGTACTCAGGAAAAAACCCTGATTAAATAGAATTTAAAAGAATTAAATTTGATCACACTTTGTCCTTCAATGCACATCGTGCTGCTCAACATACTTGAGACTCAGATTCTTTCTTGGATTCTCAGCATGGCAGAAATATTAGTTGTTCATTGTGGGCGAATAAAAAAAAAATACTGTACCATATACAGAGCTTGGAAAATTGCCGGTCATATCTTTCTCCCGCCCATATGCATTCAATACAGATTACAGCTGCTTTTAAAATGCACGCCGAGTGTGTTATTGTGCGTCGTCGCTCTTGTTTGGCATCCCTCAACCCTCCCACATACCAAATGCATGAGTTGGGAAATAGCAATTTGGCGTTAAGCGCTTCCACGGGCGGGCAGATTGCTTGCCTTGTTGTCCGTTTGTACGCTCGCATGCTGCGTTTTGAGTCACACGCCGCAATGAAACATGTTTGTGAGTCTGCTCGCGCAGCACCCATATTAAAAATACGTTGGCTGCTACGGGACTAAATATAAATATATGATAGATATATTGTTAAATTAATACCTCTAGGTTAACAGTGTCAACGCAGAATTTTATAGCCATATTAGATTGTGCCTAATGAAATGTCCAATTAGTGAAAGTTGTGCATGCATGTTAACGATTAAAAGTACAAAGGTCAGACAATGCTACTGGTGACTCTGATCATGTGACAGACACACATACACGCACGCACACAAAATTGTCTCACAGGAAACAGATTTTTTTTTGTTAGGTTTTGATGGAGGCACCTGCAGATCACAACGCAGCTTTGAAAACTCAAGCATTTATTGTCTCATGCGCTTTCATGCTTGCCAACCACCTTTGTAGTTGCTTTTGCAATGGTGATTTCATAACTTCAAAGTTAAAAACATTTAGAGGTACAATGGCCTTAAACAGGGGCCCGCAACCACTATTTTGTGGGCCGCACAGAGAGACAGATTTTTATTTTTTGTGGACCAATCTGAGTAAACCAACTCACGTGAAGATAAACTCAGTGTGGGGCTTTTATTAAATACAGTTGCCTCCAAAAGTATTGGAACAGCAGGTTAATTCTTTTATTTTTGTTGTATATATTTCCTGAGACCAAAATTAACCTCTACAAAAGTGATGGAAAGACGGAAAAAGAAAAGATCTACTTATGGTCCATTGGTAATGTCATGGCTTGGGCTTGCATGGCCGATTCTGGAATGGGCTCACTCGTCTTTATTGATGATTTAACTCATGTCTCATTAGGGATAGACCGATAATCGGCCTGGGGGATAACTAGCGCAGATATTCAGCATTTTATGAATATCGGCATCGGCCTCTTTTTTTTTGTTTTGATGGCCGATATATTAAAAACGGTTATTTTTGCTCTGATGGGCGCCATCTGATTGATTGCTTGTGCAGTGCTAATAGCCAATAAGCAGCAATTAGCGACTATTAGCTAACTGTTAGCTCGCAGCTATTTGGGAGTTATCTTGGTGTTGGCGTGTGGATTAACGGTAAAGCTCGCGAATTAGCAGCTATTTGGGAGTTAGCTTGCGGGTGAATGGTTAGCCCGCGAGCTAACTGTTAGCTCACGAATTAGCGGCTATTAGCCCACAAGCTAACCGGCTAGCTTGCAAATTAACGGCTATTAGGATAGCTTGCGGGCTAACCTAATAGCCGTTTTTTTAAGGGCTATTTGGGAGTTATCCCGGGGTTAGCGTGTGGGTGAATGGTTAGCCCGCAAATTAGCGACTATTTGGGGGTTAGTGTGCGGAAGACACATTGTAGTTGGTGCAAAAGCTGATGGCAAAAAAAAAAACGTTGCAAATCACAAAAGCTGTTTAATAAACATTTTCTTGAAGGCATTTAAGCAGTAAAGTGCTGGAGTTTTTATTATTATTAAAAAAAAATTCACACCAACTTTTTTTTTCTGCAAATGTATATCGGCTTTAAATATCAGTTATCGACCTCTCTGACTACCGATAATCGGTATCGGTCCTGAAAAAAGCATATCGGTCTATCTCTACTCATGATGGTGGCAGCAAAATTACTTCTGAAGAAAAACATACAACTAATTGGGAGAAGCTTCATCATGCAGCAAGACAATGACCCCAAAACACAACCAAGGACTTCATCGGGGGATGGGGGGGGGGGGGGGGGAGTGGAAAGTCTCAGACTGGCCAAGTCATTCACGAGACCTGAACCCAACAGAGCATGCATTTTATATCTTTTTTTTTTTACATAGTGTACTAATAACACAGTAAAAGCTTCTTAAGCGAAAGCTGAGTTGAGTTTGCGCTGCGGCTCACAGTAAGAATCGCCTGTCGGCAGCCATTAAAAAGAGATTACAGGGCACAACTTCCAGTAGGTCTCCGAGAAAGATGGCGCACAATGAAATCATCCTCCAATGGACTGATGATTCTCAGCAGGTCTTCATGTCTCTCCGGGGAGGAGACGTGAGCTTACACCGGAATAACTAACCCCCGTTTCTGAGAGCCATTACGACGTTCAATTTATATTCATGACACACATGCACGACATGTACAAGAAAAAACACTCCCAAGATGCAAATGCACTTTTACATGCACTTATGCCCATCTGTCATGTGGAAGAAGAAGCGATGCTGCTCTTGCCCGATCAATAATCATTTGGAAATCAAATCAAACAAGCCAGCGGCAGCAAAAGACAATAATGATAACAAATAAATCATGCCACGTGTTACCATGAAAGGCAGACAAGTCGCCAACGTGACACCACCAAAGTCAAATACTCCTCACAGTAGCGAAGAGATTTATATGATGTACTGTTTAAAAAATGACATGATTCTGTATTTTACAAAAATATTGTATAGTGATGTGAAGAACTCTGGAATATATTTTATTTGACTTTTATTTTGCAGAGGCAAGTTGTGTCGCTTCACGTTATTTCCTATGAAGAAATTTGTGAAACATTGCCGTGATTGCCGAAGATGCCCGAATTCAACCAGCGTCGCTGTGTTCACCGTTGGAGGTTCTACCGCTTATGAAATGCAAATCATTATTAAACTTATATGAAAAGGCAAATGGGACAAAACTGTAGAAAGGCTAAATCAAAATGTGGAAAAAGTGACAAAAATTCACCTGCTCAAAGAATTCATCCATGAATCCCTTGTCCATCCCGACGGCCACTTCGTCCTCCTCTTCTGTCGTCTCCTTCCCCTGTGAACGATAAAATGTTAAAAATCCATTTCACTTGAATTCAAGTGCAAAGCACTAAACCTGTTAATTTGTAGGTGAAAAAGGAAAAACCTTAACATGAATCCCACATCCACACCAATCAAGTGATTACAAACGAGAATCATCAATTAAAGTCAAGTGATGAGCAAATCAATGGATTTAAAGTGGCCATTTATGTTGCTTGTTAGGCAAGTAAAGCCATTCACTGATTTTTCTCGTCAATGTGTGCAATTCCCTCATCCATTTCCTCTAGCGGCAATTTAGTCTTCAATGAACCTAACATATGTTTTTTGGAATGTGAGAGAAAACCTGCATAAGCATGTGGACAACATGCAAACTCCACAAAGGAAGGCCGGAGCCTGGACTGAACCCGCGAACCCAGAACTGTGAATCAGACACTCGAACCACTCTGCCTTTGTGCTGACCATCTACAGGCCATAAACACAAAGAACAAAATCTCAAATTTATATAACAGAATTCAATGTGGAAAAAATTTAATCATTTGGAGCTGCTGCATTAGTTGAAAAAAGAACTGTGAGACGATTAAAATTCCTAAATCCCACACTTTAAAAGGCGAAGTCTATGTACCGATATATGTACACAAGGGGTGGGAATCTTTGAATGTCTCACGATTCGATTCCGATTTTTGGCTCTGCGATTCGATTCAGAATCAATTTTCGATTAAGAATGCTTTTTGATTCAAAATGATTTAATTGACACTGATTTTTGCTTAAATTGATAGATGTGCAAAGAATCGTAATGATCTACTCCAGTCTGACTCGCTAATGCTAATTAGCGCGCTACTCGTGGCACTTTTATCCCTCAAAAGAACGCCTCCACGCTGCAAAAAAACAACTTTTATTGGAATAACTTGATCGTGACTTTTTCCTTCTACTCTCTAATGTGGCTACAACTTAGCGGTGTATCAGACTGCGTGGAACCACACTGCCCCTAAGTGGCCAAATCAAGTACAACATGAACAGCGCTCCCAATAAAAGGCACACACAAACAAAGGCAAGACCGTATAAAATAATTTAAATAAAATCGATTTTGGGGACATTTAAAATCGATTCTGAATTGTACTAAATGAGAATCGCGATTCTTATGAGAATTGATCTTTTGGCACACCCCTAATGTACACCATTAGCTCCAATAAATACTAAAGAACCACCCAGCAGGCCACAGTGTCTGTAAGCCTGTTAGCCCGCAAGCTAGCTAGCAGAGAGCACAATAAACAGTTAACTTTCCCTGAAGTGTCTCTGGTGTGTGGGCCAACACACCAAGTGAGGTCCTGATGTATTAGCGTCGTCAGGCCAAAGTAAACCTTAAGCAAGCTAGCTAGCAGATAGCATAATAAACCGTCTTCAGACGTGGACTTACACACTGACAACACCAAGTGGTTTGGGGGATGTTGTCCAACTGTGGACTTCATGGCACAGGTGTGCTTCCGCCATGTAACTAGCGAATGACATTTAAAGGGAATGAAAGGAGCCGCTTTGATTGGCCATGACTGAAGTCATCAAACCACTCCCAAAGTGCACTCGCACGAGCTCTACATCAAGTCCTATGTCCGAAAATTTGTGACTTAATTCTGACTGGAGTCAAGTCATGTGACTTAAGTCTGACCAAGACCACCGCCTTTTTTTTTTTTTTTCAAGCTGTGCTGCTTGCGAGAGAAGATGCTTTAGAAGCAGAAGAGGGAAGAAGAGGAGACCATCCAAGGGGATTGCGTAGACGCTCCCACGAGGAAGAAAGCAGCAGTTGTGTGTTCTTCCTCCACACGGAGAGAAAAGGCAGCTATGGTCCGCCTTTGCTTTGAGTAGACGAGCGAG
>NC_135436.1:22269213-22271713 GCF_051991255.1 Vanacampus margaritifer | reverse complement strand
CTGTGTAATGATTGGACTGTCAACGAGAATCAGGAAGCAGGCAAGTCAGGGAAGACCCCCCCCTTCCGGGATCTGAGCTGGGATTTAACAGACAGTGAAAATTGTAACGTTGTAGACGTCCATTAGCGTGCTTCATTTCTTGGAAGTTCCGGCCGTCCTCGCCAGCTTGTGTGACCCGTCCCGGCCCGGAACACACCAAACGGCCAGATGTCGTGAAGGTGTGAGCGCAAGCAAAGTGATGGCTGCAATGACTCACGGCAGAAATAATGAGACAAAAACATTCATTATTGTGTTTGCTGATTGGGCAGTGTTGCAGTGCACCGTGTGTGGTTGCTGTGTACAATCGCATTAAGATCCACTCACAGGACGCTTCATTAGGTACACTAATCGCACCTATGAGAGGGGAAAGACATTGAGGCTGCCAGGTTCTGTTGAATTTAGGAAAATTTTGAGCCAACTAACATATTTTGGCTGTGCATCTCCCAATAACAGAGGATTTGATACGTATCTTGATACATGGGGTAAGAAAATAATCATTTTCTTATTTTCAAAGTTTTGAGAAAATATCCATCCATCCATCCATTTTCTTGGCCGCTTTTTCCTCACTAGGGTCGCGGGGGTGCTGGAGCCTATCCCAGCTGGCTTCGGGCAGTAGGCGGGGTACACCCTGAACTGGTTGCCAGCCAATCGCAGGGCACACAGAGATGAACAACCACACTCACATTCACACCTAGGGACAATTTGGAGTGTTCAATTAACCTGCCATGCATGTTTTTGGAATGTGGGAGGAAACCGGAGTACCCGGTGAAAACCCACGCAAGCACGGGGAGAACATGCAAACTCCACCCAGGAAGGCCGAAGCCTGGACTCAATCTCACGTCCTCTGCACTGGGAGGCGGACGTGCTAACCAGTCAGCCACCGTGCTGCCCTGAGAAAATATTATAACTAGTAAAAGCTTGTTGTGAATCTATTCATTTGAATGTATTTTACACATTTTTATTTATGTATTATTCATATTAGTTTATTTTAATGACACAATTTAGTTGCCACCTTTTAAGAGTAGTTTATTTTATTTTTTTAAACGTGGACGGCTTTTCAAAAATAAATAAATATGATTATTTTACTTGTGCCTTATTTTCATGCATTTTCATTGCATTTCAATTTTTTGCTATTATCTAACTTTTTTTTTTAAAGCTTAAGTTAGTTGACCTTTTTGTTATTTATTTTACTTTAACTTAATATTTAAGTGTAGTTGCAGTGGACTTTTTCTGCTTATTTAACTGTAGTTGCTAAACTTATTTTTCTCATTTCATTGTTTTACTTAGTTTTGTTTTCATCTTTTTTTTTTTTTTTATGTATTTACTGTATTTAGAAACTATTTACCAGTGTGCAGCATGTCAAGCCCCAAAGCTTTTGAATGGTATCCAACAAAACAAATCACTGACAGGATGATTGAGGGAGTGTAAGGAAAATATTTCTTGTTGGACACGCAGTAATAGTTTTTGGACGCTGCTGGACAATGACAGGATGATAAATGAGTGTGCATGAGTGTACAAAACAAACAATGTACTTTCCAATTGGCAACCTCCAGACCGTGTCTTTATTGGCTTCTTGAGCTTCGGTCGCAGACCAAACACATTCATATTCTGCTGTTTAAAGACCACCTGACACCTTAACACTTGTGTCCCCGCCGCCTTTGGCAGCTGAGATTTGTGTTCCTGCCGTGAGCCGCATAAAAGACCATAAGAGGCCGGGTGGCATGAACGCGCAAAGGCGACAGCACAGGGTGGCAAAGCTCATGAGGAGCTTTCTGGCAACACTTTTATGATGGACGATGACACGCACTTGTAAGACAACTAATTGCTCTATGCAGTGGTGGGAACTAACAGTGCAGCAACAGTAATTCACGATATACAAATGCCAGATTTAAATACTCTAAAGGCATGTTTTTATAGTATTTATGGCACTTCACTTTTTTAAAAAGGCAATGATGACACAAAAATATTGTGCAATGTGTTTAGAGTAAACAAACCCCAAACTAACAGATTTAATCATGCCCAAAGATGTACATTATGAAATGGCGCGAATGATATTCAATAATTTCCAATAAAAAATGGCCTGTGCTTAAACCGGGATTATAATAGTTTTGGAGTTTTTGTTAAAATTAGTACATTTTATTTGGACTTGTTTGACAGGTTGGTTTAAATTAATTTTTAGAACTAATTTGTTTTTGAAAATACTTGGTATACGTGCATAATAAATACTTTTTTAAATATGTAATGAAGGACAGTAAACTACAATTTTCAACTGACTACAGTATTTGACCTTCTTCTGTACTGACATGCAGAAATACAGAAATGAATACATTTAAAACTAAACCCAGAAAGCTCTTCTATATTAACTCATTCACTGCCATTGACGGCTACAGACGTCAAAAATACATTTGAACTATTTTTATTAGTTTCACTTTTTTTCCCCCACATTTGTTAACAAGAGTAT
>NC_135436.1:22209213-22264213 GCF_051991255.1 Vanacampus margaritifer | reverse complement strand
GTTGTTAACTCACTCACTGTTATCGTACTTTTCCCCAATTATTTTTTTTAACTCAGCAGAGTGGTTGAAGATGAATTTGAAGCTGAAATGGGTCACCATTTTGGACAGGTTCAAGTCATGTAAACCTTGCTAACATCCAGTTTGGTCCTGAAGCAAGACGCTTTACGTCGCATGCCGATTCCAACCCTGAATAAAAATAGTTTGGTTGCATCAGGTGTCAAAACTGTGCCACGCATATCATGCAAGTGCGACCCCTGACCTGCTGTTGGGGGTACCTAATAAAGTGTCCAGTGGGTGCATGTGGCTAAAATCAATCATGCATGAATGTTTACAGCGTTCTTTCGTTATGATTCAGTCCTGGCATGACCAATGGTGTGAAAGTACAGTGTATGAATAATTGGGAAATAGTTTTATTCGTGAAATGTGTACACTGTTGGGATTTAAATCTACAATCTCAATGCATGGACTTTATTTGGGTCGAAAGAGCTTTTGTGGTGCTTCCTCTGTAAATTCTGCAGCTTAGGAATGTGATTTGTTATGAGCGTGCCTTTCAAATGTGTATTTGTTGCCTCTTTGCTGTTGTTACTGTTTGTTGATTTTGCACAATGGCTTTCACTTTTGAGGTTCGCCCACGCATGACATGCATGCCAAGTACTTGTTACGACCCGTATTGAGAATGAATGTAAGGTTTGATTTGTAAATGGTAATGTACAGAACATTCAATAACACTCTACACTTTTTAAAAAAAATGTGAAATGCAAAGTTACAAAAAAACAAAACAAGTATTGTAATGCTTAGATGTGTCATTTTTTGCTGTTTTTTTGATGGACATTTGTGAATGTGTACTTTAAAGTCAGTGTCAATGAATAACTGTTTTAAGTACTGTTACCCAATATCTTGTTGTTGAAATAAATTTGTATTTGTTGAATGTGTATCTTCTAAGTGTAAAAGACAAAGTAGCAAAATATTTTTTTCCTGAACAACAACAGTCAAATCCTCATTTTTGCTGCATTCTGTAATCCCAAACGCTTTATTCTGCTATGTTAGCTAATGTATTTTTTTTCTAGCTGGGAACCATTTCGGTGGTAAGAAACAGCACCACTGTTTGAATTGCAATGACAGAAGCTAAGCTGTGGTGTCATGTGCATGTGTAATATAATATTAAAGCAGAGATGCTACTGAGCTAACTGACAAGATGCCAAAAACTACACAGAGAGGGAGGAGCAAAGATAGGTCTTTTTATTATTATATAAGGGTTTAGTATTTACAAAAGTCAATTTCTGTTTATATTACATAATGTGCATTGCATTTCATATGAAGCGTATTTTTTTTAAGTACTTGCTATAGACGGTTGATTGCCTCCAGAAAAAAATGAATGCAGTTAAATTGTTTGTAGCGGTGCTGCTGTATTCCTCATTCAGAAATGTCATTTATAAATCAAATCCATTCCTCTTTTTTTATGGCTCAACATTTACATAACGTTTATCAGATGTGATGCTTTAATCACAGTTTCCCAAAAAGTGTTATGTTACTCTTTCATAAATGATTGAATGAAATTGCGTAAATGTACGAATCAGGGAAATGTATCTTGCCTAGCAGCACCTGACAACAGTATTGGCCGCCATCTTGTGGCCATTTTACGGACAGGAATTAGAAATAACAATAGAAAATTGCCATTAATATTTAATTTTAAGGAAAAATGCTAGATTGGGATATATATATATATATATCTGTGATTGTTTTTCTGTGGAATTTTGAGTACTTAAAAGTTTGAGAACGAGAACCGTTTTTTGTTTGTTTTATGCCACCACCTAGTGGCCTTGTCAGTATGGCGTTTGACTTGTCAACTGGTGCTCAATGGAAGAAAAAAAATGACAATGAGCTATTGAGCTTGTGGTTGCTTAGGAGTAATTGCCTCCAGCAGGTTCTACTTCTTCTAATACAAACCACTTGATTGCAACATTTCAAAGGTCAATTTTAGCACATAAAAAAGCCAGCTAGAGATGTAGTAATCCTTTTATTTTACAGACTCAAATAGTACCCATCACGTTGACTATAACAATAATAAAAAAAAAAAACGTTAACATTTGCGTATATTACGAGGAGTAGCTTCCAGGCTCAAACAGTTTGACGACCGCGGCTTCGCGGGCCCGAAGCACCAGCGTGTCCAGGTTGACGGCGCCCAGGCGCCCCATCGCCGTGCTGGCCACGAAGACGCCGGCCTCGGGCAGACTGGGCGCCCAAGCGGGATCCAGGCCTTGGGGCTCGGACCCGGTGTTGAGCAGAACCAGGAAGTGGACGCATCCCCACGAGCGCAGAAATGCCAGAAGGGGAGGCGCGGAGGAAGAGGACAGGTTGTAGGTGGCGTTGAAGGGGAGGAAGGTGAAGTTTCCGAAGACGAGAGCTTCTTCGCGTGCTCGGTTATGACTCAGGGAGTTGAAGAGAGCTACTGTGGAATGCCTCGACTTGAAATTATCCTCAAGAAGAAGAAGAAAGTGGTTCAGTCCGTTTCAATAGAAGTACAGCTACTTGTATCGTGTGAGGCTGTGAGCTAAGCTGGCTAGCATGGACAGTTGCAGTTGGATAGCAAAAGGGAGCAAAGACTTGAACAATTTCCACAGGTACTTAATTTAATAGACATGACACAAATCAAAGAGGCGCCACCGTGTGGCGTGTTACTGTACTACCATAAAAGAGGTCTTGAAAAAGACAGACAGAAATATATTCACAGTGGATATAAAAAGTCTATACACCCCTGTTCAAATGCCAGATTTTGTGTGATAAAAAATGAGACAAAGCTAAATCATCTACTAACCTATAAGCTGTAGTGTACTATACAACTCCAACTACTTTACAAAAAGAAAAAATAATAATTTTCTATTAAACCATATTAAGTATCAAAATAAGAACATACTGTGGTGAACGCCATTATCCTGGTCACGTGATCGTGATGATGTCACGATGATCACGTGACTATCCAAAATGGCCAATGCTGTACTTAATGCAAAAGTATTCATAAAAAGTTACATAAAATCATAATCGCTCGGCATGAATTGACTTTTTTTTTTCCGGGGAAGAGTTAAAATTAACCATTTTACAGAATAGCGGGTTAGTTTTTCATAAGTCTTGTATTCCTTTAAATATACTTTTTAGGAATAAACATACCTCCCCAATCAAACTATTTATTGGTCTCCATGATTATACATTCCAGGACTAAAAAGTCCAGCTATAAAAGTGACAACTTTGTGAAAATAAAATATACATAATGCTAATACTCACTGCGGAGTCGGAGTATTTGCTGCCATTTCCTCCCTGCAATATGCCATCATGTGGAGAAACACAAAACAGTTGCATAAGACTTGAATTCAGTATTTAGCAAATACATTTGAATGTAAATCTTGAACTGAACCTGTGCGGGATATAATTGGTCATACTGGACCACAGGTGTCCCAGGCAGCGTCATGAGCAACACCAGCAGCAGACTCCTCAAATCAGAAGGCGCTTTGCCTCCAACCTAACAAGAGACAAGTTGTCCTTTAGACCTTCAGCCCATGATGTCATACGGAGAATGTTCACTGTCACACCATCGTTTGCCGTTCTTACCATCCAGCCGAGCCACGTGTCTTCAGGCGTCTGCAGATGAGTCTCGATGGCGTCGGCCACCTGGCGGGCTGACAGTGGGCGAGGTGAGGCGGGCAGCACGGACCTCAGGAGCACGTCCACCAAGGTGATGTTGAGCTGCTGGCCGGAGACCCTCAGAGGGGGAAGGAGGTCTCGCGTCTGCTTGACCACAATAATCCTGAACAAACACAGACACGTTAAATTAAGGCTCCCATCAATTTCCTGAAGTATTTATTAAATTCAAAATAATTCACTGCAAATGTATTTAATAATTGCATTGTCTTGGGTTAAAAACAAACTTTAAACTGCTGTGACATCATGAATGAAGACATCAAGGAAAATGTATTAGTCCAAGCTTTTTTTAAACGATGAATTCAGTGATTCTTTTAAGTACCACTAGAGGGAGCCCCTGTACTACTAGCATTTGCGATCATTAGTATTTCAAGCCAAGGGCAGCAGTAAGAAAAACATTTTTACAGCTGTTGAACTAATTTTGACTACATATTTAGGGTAACTTGTATTTTAAAAAAAGAACTTGAAATTTAACAAAAGGCACTCTTTGAATTTTTATATTTACATATAGCTAAAATAAAATATTTTAATCAGCTCTGCTTCCATATTGTCATAAAAAAATGTCATTGTTCTGTCTTTATTGTACATCAACAGCTGTCAATTGTTTTAATGTGTATAAATCCAAATGCACAAAAAACTATAACAACAAAAGATTTTAGCCTCGAGAAGTTGCCTTGATTTAGGGCTAGATGGTAGGAGCAAACTCAACTCACTTCACAACAAGCATCAATTTGATATATTTCGTAAATATTCTTCCCAAAATAGACTTCAAGCTGTCTATTAAAACTCCCAGTTTAAGTTTACCATCAAATGAAACATAAAGCAAAAAGAATTACACATTGTATATGTAAAACAACCCCATAATTTTGCCGAAGGAACCCTGCTAGCGTAATGCTAACACACAACGCAAAACATCGTTGCTAGGCTAACAAATAGCATAGATGTTGTAGTGCTCTAAAACCCTTTAAGCAACAGATATTTGAACACAAATAGTGCAGATTTAGACAAACAAAATGGCGTAGAAACACTCACAAGTACACATTACTAAACCTCTACAAAAAATGATTAATTTTATCGCATCTTACTGAGCACAAGGGTGTAAAAGTGGGCGTAATCAACCCACCAATAAACAACTGACAATACCTTTCTTCATCTTCTTTACTGAACTCCTCCAAAACACCTCGCCACAGCATCAAGGACTGTAATGCAAATATCCATTTAATAAAATGTTTAAAACTATTTTTTTTTTTAAAGGTCCTCAAGTGATAAAATATTTACCTTTTCGGTGTAAGCTGTACCCGTGTCACACATTAAAAATCCTGCCACGCCTTGACCCAACCACAAACGAAGTGCATGCTGTGGGAATGTTATACACATTTCAGCAAATGTCGCATTGCTAAACCAGAATTTCTCAATGAGATCATGTCAGACCTGCGTGGCGTCCCAGGCTTCTTTAGTCTCCGCGTCTTCACGAGCCCCAAAAAGCTGCACATCGCACACGTCCAGGACCACTTTGAGGCCTGCGCGTCGAGACATAATCACACATGTGGACGGAGAACACGAGCAGAAACGAAAAACTAATGGCTCGGCAGGAACTTGGATAGTTTAATCATGCCATAATAAGCCAAAACAACACTAAACCACTCCACCAGCTGTGTAACGGGCTTAATACAGATTTGAAAAATACATTGGAAGAGGACCTTCAAAAAAATAATCACACTAAATCGAAGAGAAAAAAAAAATCACAATGAGATTATTTTCCAAAATCATTCAGTTAAAAACCTTTGACTCACTCACCCACTTTGTTGCTCTCGCTGAGCAGATGTTGGACCTGTGGCAGCATTCCTGAGCTCTCTCCTCCGCTCTCTGTTGCATTTGAAGGTCCGAACAAGCCACTCAGGATGAGAGCACTAATGCCCAAAGACTTGAGGTAGGAAAACTGATCACATAGCGCTATATTTATTTCAAACAAACAAAAGTAGGGGTTAGGGTTTCAAAGTATTATTTTAAAATGGAGTTGGGGTTACAAAGTAGTGTTTTAAATTAGGGTTAAGGTTCAAAGAGGGTTTGGGTTTAAAGTTCAGGTTTCATATTAGGGTTTCAACCTTGGGTTAAAGTTTCAAGTTAGGGTTTCATATGAGAATTTCAAATTAGAACGTTATAATCTGTGGTATACGAGTCATAACATTGGCAACAGATAAAACTATCTGAGATTTTTATCTTGACAATAATGCTGACCTTTGATTCCTTCTATGTAACAGCTTGTTTGCCATTTTGGTTGCATTGATGGTTACTGAGCATCATTACTTTCACAAAGTCAGAATTGAAAACACACGTTTTGCAATGGCTCCCATTGCACGGAGGCCTTTGTTGTACACAACGTGGTAAAGACTAGGTGCTATTGTTTGCAGTCAACAGGAAACTGTCTCAGTCTGTGCGGTTTCTGATGCGGTATCGGTTCATCTTTAGTCGGGTATTCGCACGCCAGCTTACCCTGGACTGGTGGCCAGCCAATCGCAGGGCATTTATAGGCAAACAACTATTCACATTCCTACCTAGAACCTAGAACTTGCCGGGTTTGATCCACCAATCGAGCAAAACAGTACGGAGGACGTCAGTGAAATGGTGTGGCGTTCTTCAACTTCCTATCTGTAACACTAGGGGGCATAACATTTTAATTATTCTACTTTCCAAATTTTAATTAATTAAATAAATAAATTTTATAACATTAAAATAACTAACTACCACATAACAGTTGTAACTGGTTACAATAAAAATACAATTTAAATAACTGATAATGGAGCTTAACTGTCTCACCGTCGACGGCCCCTGAGCCCGCAGGTGGCGTCCGGGTGAAGAGGTCGGGCTGCAGTTGAAAAAAGACCGACTTCTGCCACCAGTTTAGCGGCGTGGCCACAGGCCGCGGGCTGGTGACGATGATGGCCACGGCGGTAGCCAGCATGGCGAGCCACGCCAGCCAGAAGAGCACCACCAGGTAGCAGCGTAGCCTCTTCCAGCCGGGCCCTCCCGCCGACTCGTCCAGCTCCTCCTTGCTCAAGGGCCGCCATTCTTGCTCCGGCTCCCCTTCCTCCCCAAACTCCGGGACGAGCAAAGCGGCCGTCTCCGAGGAGCCGGCGGCCCCGCTGGACGAGAGACCCGAGCCGGCCACGCTGCCATAGCCGGTGTCGCCGACGTTCAGGGGCATGGCGCTGGGCTGCAGGTGAGAGGGGACACTCGTGAACCGGCTCGCACTTTCTCGTTAGTGGCATTTCCTGCTTCTTACAGGTGTTTTATGATGAGCCCTCACCCAATTCAATGTGCTGGCAATGTGTTTGTTTACATTCACTCTGAGCACGATTAAAGGCCAGATCATGAATGCACATTCAAAACTTGCTAGCAGTTTTGAAACTGCAAACAACCTCGTGGGAAACAGAAAAATGTGTTTGTATGTTTAGGAAGAAAAAAAAACACATACAATAATTTGTTTCCAGTAGTATGACGAGCTACTGCGGTAACAACATTAATGGCAATAAATAAATAAAACAAAACGATGGAGAATCATCAAGCAAAAATAAAGTGACCAGTGCAGTAATCTTAAACAATAAAATTAATTAATTAATACTTATTATTAAATTAAAATGCATTTTTAGGGCATATGAAATACAAAAAATATTTAAAAACAAAACAAAACAAAAACATGTATTTAAACTTATGGGACACCCTATAGAATATTTAAATAATATAATTAATTTGTTACAATGTTCCCTCGTTTTCTGCTCAAGAAATGAAATCCGAGAATCTCAAAGAAAAAAAGAAAGAAAATAAATGAAAGCCGAGAAGTAGTTAGCTTTATGTTGTACATTTATTATAAATGTTTTAAGGCTCTAAAACCCCTCACCACCATCGAGGCATTTGCATTTTCTCACATTTCTCTCTTTAAACATTTTCAATGTTCAAACCTTCATAAATTTGATAAAATAGATTAATTACTGTAAAAAAAAAATGCATGCAAATTTGCGCCCCAAAAAATCTGCTATATAGCGAGGCCGCAAAAAGTGAACCGCGTTACAGCGAGGGAACACTGTACTCCTCTTAAAGTTGCGACATGGTGAATTACATTATACCTTTTTGAATGTCATTGTTCTAATTTTAGCGCCATGTCAATTTAGACTTGATTGTGGCCTATAAAATGTGTTGGACTTTATATGTTTCTTGAAAATGTCCATTTGTCATACCTTATTTTTGAGCACATATTCTTCCTTAACTGATATTTGACTCCTCGATTTTTTTTCCTGCCGTATAACAACCAGCCAAACAAACACAGTTACTACTCACTTTATCTCTTTCCTTTCAAATCGTCTTGTCGTGGAACTTTCGCCTGCGTGGGGTCTCGCTGTCCTGACTTTTGCAGAGTGAGGAGGTAAGAAGTAACCTCTGTCCAATAAAGGCATTGCTGAGTCACTTAATACACAGGTGCCGATCCTCACTACGCACCCTTACAACACATTCTGAAGACACATGACAAAGACCTTCCATCGTGTGCTCTTCTAACCTCGTATGTCAGACGCAGAAGTATTTGGATGATGACGTACGTTTTATGATTATATAGAGTGATTGAAATGGAGACTTTGTTTTCTATCACCAATGAATTTAATTAAAATGCCATTCATTTGTTTCTGTGCTCCAAAAAACGGCAATAAATGTTTGTTTTTTAAAATAAAAAAATAAAAATAGCACTCTGACATTTTTTCTTATCAAAACATACAGTACAACGTAATTACATCGAATGTAAAATATAAAGCAGTTTGTGCATCATGGCCACCAGGAGGCAGCATAATGCATACAGACAAACCATGTGTTGATTTGCTGATGAAACAAAAGGTTATCACACTAAACTGCAGTAGTCTAATACTGTACTAACATTTTTTTCAGAGGATAAAGAACATACGCCTCTGAGTATCGTTTTATGCTCTGTCTCCCTGTGTCGGTACCGGTTAAGTTCAAGTACAAGTTGTTTATTATTAGCGCAGCATCGACGCTAGTTTTTTTTTTAGCACGCCTATGGAGGGAATTTAATGAGTTAATACCGTATGTGTATTAAGTGCACATGTATGACCATGTGTGATGTCTCGTTTAGTTGGTGCTAGCATGCTATTTATGCTAGTGTCACGAGCTTCTAGTTTAGATGAGCCTATTGTGAAGGTGGTGTGTTAGTTTTTGAATAATTTAACCACTAAATAGTGTTATGTGTAACATGGGTTCATGATTGTGTACATGCTAGCCGCATTGTGTTGATGCTTTATGATGTTTGTTTTAAGTGCTTTAGCGCCATCTTGTGGGGTGGGGTCAATTTGTTTTTCGTAATTCACGACTAGATTTTAACATTGTATGCCGCGAACAACAGTTACATAATCTGTGATGTCACACCTCACACAATCTTCCAAAGTTCCCGTCAGTCATTTAATAAAACATTTGTGCTAATTCCTTGTATCTCTCTCCTCAAGTTCGCTCACGCATTCCTTTATCCCGTCGTGGCTTCCTGCTCACCTTTTGACCCCTGACAGCTTCGTGTCAACTTCTTTAGCGTATGTCATCACGAGAAGATGCGGCACGTGCGGAGAGCACATTGTTTATTATTGACTTGTGTATGGTAAAGTACAGTATACGTAAGTATTGTACGGTCGCGGGACACTTGATTGTATACAGTCGGTACAATCTAATGACATCCAGTACAAGAGCTGTATCCCAAATTTAGCATTTCCAAAGATGATTATGCTCTGTTGTGATTGTGTGGTGTGGAATTTCATCATACCTATTAAATATTGCTAGTATTTGGTTAAATATTTACATATATCATTTAATTACATAAAGCACATTCCATGAAAATGTACAATTTAGTATACATTCATAGCAATAACATTTTACTTTTCTTTCTTTTTTTCCTTTAGCACTATCTTTAAGAGCTTGTGTTGTACTTTCTTTCATCCAGAAAGTAGAAGTTGTCTGCATTATTTTGTCAGCGTTTTCTCTTTAAACTGCACTAAATGAATCCCTCTCTGATAGTATCAATCAAAAATAATTTCTTTGTAAAGACAGAATGATACAATGTTTATGATGCATATTGAAAGTGTTAAATAATTTGATATTTTGTAAACTGCCCAGAAATTGGCATAAATTAATATGCTGCGTCAATGAGTTCCTCTGAAATGTGGATGGGCTTGATGAAAGATGTTGATGAAAAGATTTCCATGGTGATGCTTTTAGCTGGAATCCTCTTCTGATCCACCAATGTCCTAAAATGGCATAAAACAGCATAATTATGCACTGTATATTGTTTTAAAAAAAAAAACGTAATTGAAAATTAGTTTAAAGATGCTGGATGTCCCAAAACAGTGTACTAAAATCAAATGATAAATGAAAATGACGAGAAGAATAAAAGATAAATGTGTCTGTAATGTTGCGTACCATTGGCTCGTGAGTCCTGAGAGCTGCGAGGTGTTTCTGATACGAAGAGATGATGCAATCTCGCCTGCATGGCGACAAATGTCAAAAAGAACAACTAATTTCTCAAATGTTGCATCGGCATCCTCACTTTTGAGTCCTTATGTGTGTTTCAGTGCTTACTTGCTGGTGATGCCGCCCCCTGGAGGAAGTCCCGGTAATTCCTCCTCGGTGAGGAACTTGATCACATGCCAAAGGTCAGGATCCTCATTTTTGGACCGCATCATCTTGATGATTTCTGGAAGTGAAACTAGATTAGAAAGAGCAAACAAAACAACAACTCAAAAGTTTTTATTTCATTTTTTTTTTTTTAAGGTGAGCACCTTCTACTTTCATGTCGATGTGTTGTTCCAACGCCGCCTCCTGCTGCAGTGCCTCTTGGGACACCTGGGGGGCGCCCGGGAGGCACACTATAATGATGCTGATATTATCCAGGCTGCCCTGCAGGGGGCGACAGATTAGTATTGGTTAATCAAGTAATATGGAAAATAAAACATATATATAGTACTGTAAAGAAGAAAAAATTAATTAAGTCTGGTGACGTACTACACATTTGTATAACAAAAAATAGGCTATTATTATAATTAACTCATTCACTGCCATAAATTCATTTAAAAAACATGATTAAAAATAGGGGCATGAGGCGATTTAATTTTGTAATTGTTATTAATCGCATGACTTCACTAGTTAACTCACGATTAATCACAAATTTTATAACGGTTTTAAATGTACAATAAAAAAAATCTAGGTTTTCATACTCTTGTTAACAAAAGTGGGAAAAATATTTTTAAATTAATAGAAATAGTTAAAATGATTTTTTGACGTTTATAGCTGTCAATGGCAGGGAATTAATTTTAAAAAAAAGAAGAAAAGATTAAAAATTCGGGGCGTCAGGTGATTCAAGTTTTTAATTGTAATTAATCGCATGACTTCACTAGTTAACTCGCAATTAATCACAAATTTCATATCTGTTCTAAATGTACAATAAAAACAATTCTAGGTTTTCATACTCTTGTTAACAAAAGTGGAAAAAAAAGTTAAACTAATTGAAATAGTTAAAATTAATTTTTGACGTTTATAGCCGTCAATGGCAGTGAATGAGTTAAATTATAATGATTTTTATATAGTAATTTTGAAGATGTTCACCAAAGCAAAATGGCTTTACATGGCACTTAAAATAATTCTCTTAAGTATGTCTTAATAATGGCAAAGGTACTGCGTGTCCAGTATATAATGAGGCAGGTTTGATGACATCATCCACATCCTCTATGATGTCATCACACAGCCGAGGAACAGCAAGTCTCATGAGTGAGTGCTGGTAGACTTTAAGCTTTTCAGGTGTAACAAATAGACCGCCATGTAAGGGTAGGATAATGCCACTGAGCTGGTGTATATCGAGCAACAGCACTCCCCCACATTTAGTGTTAATCCCAGCCATGTGTCGTCCAATGTCCCAGCGTAGCATAATAGCGAACGCGACTATTTATAGTGTCAGGTTGACGCTCTCGACTGGGAGGTCGGATAAATCTACTTACAAATGAACGTCAGCGTAATGCCTCTTTGTCATGCTCATGCCTCCCTTCAATGTAAAGCTCTCCATTCATGAAAACACTTGTTGTAACTGTTGGGAAACTATTACTTGCTGCACATGACTTACATCACATTTGGTGCCCCTGCACGGTACGAACTTAAAATGTCACAACGATATATAAATTTAACAATTGAGTTTTATTGTTGTTGTTTGATTGTTGTGCACCATCTGGGAACAGGAAGTGAGGTTTTAAAGAAATTTGGAACCATTTCATAATTTGATGGCGACGAGAAAAACTGTTTGCAACCATAAAAACAGTTTTGAGAACATATTTACAACCGTTTGCAACCTTCAACAAACCTTGATGAACAAATACACCCTCACAAGGCCTCACAAGCGCAATCGTTTTAATATAATAAGAAAGAAACCCGGTGTAAGGCAATCACAGAGTCAAATGCGCTGCACGTGATGCCCATTTTTACGGGGAAAAAAGTCAATTTAGAGGGAATTATGAACTGTTCCAGCAGCTAAACTTTATCTGGGGCTAATCAGAGAAACTTTAAATTGTGGCAGTTGTGTGCTGACGCCCATTTAGTGAGTTTGAATGTGATTGGTTAATTTTGAACGCTGTCCTGTCCCCACTTTCTAAGAGGGTGTGCACACTTATGCAACCCCAAAGCGTATGCCATTATTCAAATAAACAGTAATGTTGTCGTTATTCAAGTACATCATCCTTAAACATTTCTTGACAATGATATGTTAGATGTGACATTCTGATTAATATTACATTTGTGGAATATGAGTTATGAAGCAAAATCCAGCCGTTTTTATCCATCTCATGCGGCGGCCATTTTGCCACTTGTTGTCAACTGAAGATGACATCACAGTTGCTCCAACGACCAATCACAGCTCACTTGTTTTCTGAAACTGAGCTGTGATTGGTTGTTGCCTGAGACCTGAGCGGGGTCGACTTCCCCTTAAAATTGAAATTTTAAAATTGGGAATTTGTTTGGCCCCGCCCCACTTATTTGCACATCGTCTCACCTTGTAGAGACAAAGGTCGATGACTTGCGTGCAAATCTCTCGCAGGTCGTCGCACACCTGCAGGCGGCTGCGCACAAAGGCGCAGAGTTCCTCGTTGCCGATGGCGTCCCAAACGCCGTCGCACGCCAGCACGATGAACTCGTCCCGGGCCGCCCGCGCCACCTCGTACACTTCGGGCTCGGGCGACACCAGCTGCTCCGTCTGCGGCCTCCAGTCCACCTCCTTGAAGTCAAAGTCGCCCAGCGCTCTGGATACGGCCAGCGAGCCGTTGATGCGTTGCAGCGTGACGGAGCCGCCGGCGTTCTGTATGCGCTCCTTCTCCCTGGGGTTGAAGGGCTTGTGGTCCTCGGTGTAGAAGACCAGCTTGCCGTCGTTGCAGAGAAGAGTGCGCGAATCCCCGCAGTTGATGAAGTACACGTATTGCGGGGAGATCATAATGGCCGCCGCCGTGGTTCCGCTCCGGTCCCAGTTGTCCTCACGGGCCAGTTTGTGCATGTGGCGGTCGATTTCGAGGAATCCCTCGCGGATGCCCTCCTTCACCTGTTCTGGGTCTTCGCTTGATTTTACATCACCTGTGTCAAACGCATGGCTCTATTTCAGGGGTCAGCAACCTTTACTGGCAAAAGAACCATTTTAGGCTAAATAAATACTAAATCTGTCTGCAGCCGCAAAACATTTGAACATTGTGATGAGTGAAGTCGTGTGTTCAGGTTGGTCTAATGTACTGAGAACCCAAGAGATAATTAGAGCTGCACCATAACAGAAAAATATGCCGCATCCACACTTTGAAATTCATTTTTTCTTTCCTCCGTTTTTGGATTTAAGAAGAAAAAAAATTGGTGTAATTTTTCATACTTTGTTTTTCATACGTTTTTAGAATTTTCTGCCTTTCTGTCAAATTTTTAACAATTTTAGAGATAAATTAGGGTCATTTTCTGTCTCTTACCTTCCTTTACTAGACATTTTGTGGCTTTTTTGTTAACATTTTTTCTGCCTTTTTAATATAAATTTTGGGCAATTTTGTGGACATTTTATGGTAATTTTCAAAATTTATTTTGTTTTTGGACAATTTATGGCTTTTAAAATATTTTCTTTTCAGTCTTTTCTTAAATAAATTTTCTGACTTTGTATTGGTAATTTTGTGGACATTTTATGGTATTTTTCGGGATTTTTTCTTTTGTTTTTGGACATTTCATAATAACTTTTGAAACATTTTCTTTTCTGCTTTAAAAAAATAAGTTTTCTGGCTTTTTTTGTGGCAATTTTGTCTACATTTTACAGTAATTTTCAGGATTTCTTCTTTTGTTTTTGAACATTTTATAGCTACGTTTCACATTTTTTTGGCAATTTTTTTAAATTCTATGACATTTTTTGCAATTTCATGGACATTTTTATGCTAATTTTCTGCTTTTCCTCTTCCCTTTTGGGCATTTTATGGTCTCAAAAAAAGTCTTACAATATGTGAATATTTAATTATTCTTTAAAAAAAAATCTGAATCATTAATTCATTTAAATCATATTTTATCCCAAAAAATAAAAAAAATTCTGACATTTTTTGTCAATTTTCAAAATTTATTTTGTTTTTGGACAATTTATGGCTTTTTAAATATTTTCTTTCCAGTCTTTTCTTAAATAAATTTTCTGACTTTATATTGGTAATTTTGTGGACATTTTATGGTATTTTTCGGGATTTTTTCTTTTGTTTTTGGACATTTCATAATAACTTTTTAAACATTTTCTTTTCTGCTTTAAAAAAACAAGTTTTCTGGCTTTTTTTGTGGCAATTTTGTCTATATTTTACAGTAATTTTCAGGATTTCTTCTTTTGTTTTTCAACATTTTATAGCTACGTTTCACATTTTTTCTGCATTTTTTTTTTAAAATTCTCTGACATTTTTGGCAATTTCATGGACATTTTAAGCTAATTTTCTGCTTTTCCTCCATTTTATGGTCTCAAAAAAAGTCTTACAATATGTGAATATTTAATTATTCTTTAAAAAAAATCTGAATCATTAATTCATTTAAATCATATTTTATCCCCAAAAATAAAAAAAATTCTGACATTTTTTGGCAATTTTCAAAATTTATTTTGTTTTTGGACAATTTATGGTTTTTTTGAACATTTTTTTTCCTGCCTTTTTTAAAATCCATTTTCTGACTTTGTATTGGCCATTTTATTGTAATTTTCACAATTTTTTTTATTTTCTTTGTAGACATTTCATAGTAACATTTTAAACATTTTCTTTTCTGCTTTAAAAAAAAATCTGACTTTTGGGTTGGGGGGGCAGCAATTTTGTCTACATTTTACAGTATTTTCTTCTTTTGTTTATCGACATTTTATAGCTACGTTTCACATTTTTCAGCATTTTTTTTTAAATTCTCTGACATTTTGGGCAATTTTATGGACATTTTATGGTAAAAAATCAGTTTGAATTTATGTTCCAGTACCTGTGGCGAGGATGTGGTCCAGCAGGTTCCTGGAGCAGTACTGGGCCACCGTGCTCCCCGCGTGGCCGTCAAACACTGCGAAGTAGGCCCACTCGCTCAGCTCCCCTCTCATGTGAGGCATGCAAGTGTGCGCGTCTTCCATCTGAGCCCTCCAGCCCTGCATGCTCGCCACCGCGTAGTTTACCCCCGACTGAGACCCCCCCTCGGACACGTGCTTCTCCAAGACGGGCCTCTCCAGGTACGGGCTGGGCATGTCGTCCTCTTCGTCGAAGCTGTCCTGCTCCTCTTGCCCCTTTTCTCTTGAGCCGCCTTTGAAAAAGAAGGTCACCATCTTCTCCGTTTCTTTAACCAGCTGGCGGAGGAAGGAGGGCACCTCCACGTTGCTCGCCCTGCGCGCCGTCCTCATCACGCCTCGGAGGCGCTGCTCGAGCTTCTTGCTCGACCTGGCCGCCGCGAGCCTCCTCCTCCTGCTGGTGACCCTCCGTCGGACCTGAGTCTTCCTCAGCAGGTCCAGGGCAGCTGATGAGCAGGTGAACTCAAACTTAAGTCGAAAAGATGGACTTAAAATGAAACACGGAGCTCACGCAGGTTCTTGCATCCTTCACTAATGTGGTCACGCTGTGAATTTGATCACAACTCTTTGGGTCTGTGTGTTCTGTACTCCTCCCGTCTTAGCCGCAAGCGTCTATTGGCTTGTCTATTTCCGCATCTTTATCCTACTTGGCTTCCACCTTCCTCCCTCCCTTCGTCTCTAGAACACTGCTGGGTTAATCACTTACATGACTTGCCAGCACACATGCGGCCTTTAGAATACGCCGGGAACTGGTTTAATTCTAACTCACTAATTGATGGAAAACATTATTAATAAAAACTTTGGATAAAGATATTTTTGTGACTTCTTGATTAATTCACCCCCAAATAAAAAACAACTTTTTTTTTTCTTCAGAAAGCCCCAAAATTCTGCAAATATGTGAATATGGGTGCAAAACTGCGATTATGCATCGATTGTAGTTTGAGGTTGTAATATCACCATCCACCACTAGATGGCAGACACGGCTTGTACTGCCCAGATCTCGGTTTTCAGCAGGGTAACAAGATGGCGTCCGTATGTCATGTGACCAGCAGTTGACCCATCATACTGTGATGGGTCACGCTGTGATTGGTCAACTGCTGGTCACATGACAAATGGACGCCATCTTGTTACCCTGCTGAAACCAAGTTGGTTGCGCTTACGCCAGATCTTGTGCTGCCCTATATGACATGAGTAAGCCTAATATTTTTTGCACATTTGGAATGATATGCAAAGACAAACAGTTTCTCAATAATAATATGATTTTGAGCGAGTTGATTTTTGAGGAAAAAAAGGCACAAAATGAGTTGGTTTGTTGTTTAGTGGTGGTCTTGTGCTGTCCTCGAATGGTAATTTAGATTTTTATGCAAGAAGGCAAAAAAAAAAATGCTTCAAACTCTTTGTTGTTGAGAAACATGAAAAATGAATATAATAAAAGCACACATTTTTCACCTATGGATATATTTGGTCCATATCTAAAATGGCATTTTTATCACTCGTGTGTGGTCCTATGTGGCCCCTGAGTAGCTCTGACAAAAATTTGTGGCCCATTTAAAAGTTGCCCATCCCTGGTCTACAGTGTTGCTCATTAGGTGTACGTTGACTCTACACATTTTGAATCTTATTTCCTATAAGTCTATAAACAGAAGTAAACCTTTAATCAATGTTGGTCACTGGCAGCGGCAAAAGTTAAATTAAGCTTGGCCGTTCACCTTGCAAATACCCAATTAAGACTGTTGACACGGCAAACTGGATGGGGACTAAACATATGGTAGACATTTTAATGATATCCAATACAAGAATCTTTATGACGATAAGGCTAAGTTACAATATTAACAATTTATAGTATTTATTTGGATTGTAGTGTAAATGGTACCTTTCCTTGCCCATGTAACCTCAAAAATAAACAGTAGTAAAATATATATATATTAAAAATAATAATGATAATCTGTAAATACAGTATATCACACTTGTGCCACCTTTACTTCAACTTTAATGTTTATGATCTCTAATAGATGACAATATGAACATGTAATTATTGTTTACTGAATTTAATTTGCCTGCGTAATGGTTGAATGTCACCAAAACAGCAGTAAATGGTAATAGGTAGGGCTGTGCAATTAATCGAAATTCAATTACAATTTCAATTATTACATTCCACAATTACAAAATTTGGCATAATGGTAAAAAAGATTATTAATACAAATTTTTTAGTTGTTTAAATTGATACATGTGCACCTTAATATGTTTAAATGCTTAAACATTTTCTTGTTTTGGACCAAAAAATAATCGTTTGAATAATTGTGATTTAAATTATAATCATGATTATTATTTTTTCCATAATCGAGCAGCCCTAGTAATAGTTTTTTTTTTTTTTTTTTAATCCTCCATGATCTGAATAAGCTGCAGCTGAACACTCCCCTCTTGTGGTGTGCCTGCAGAACTCCCTTTACTCTCAAGTCATCTTTTTTGTGCTTGTTAAAGTTAAAGTACCACTGATTGTGTAATTGTTTACTTATCTAATGTGTCAATATTAACCAGATTCTAACTTTAAGTTTTTTTTTTTTTGTTTGTTTTTTTAAATCAAAGTTCCACTGTTTCATTCCAATTCAAAAAAATTCAAATTCCCCTCAACCCTGCCCCCTCCCCCGGGCTGTAGTTTTTTTTAGCTAGCAAGCAATAATCATAATAATAAACAAAACTGAATTATAGATGAAACTAGCTAAATTTAATATCAGCGCAACAGTATTTCACGGTAAAGGAGTTTCTACTTCTCTACTCCCTAGCTAATGTTAGCTATGCCAGTTAGCATAGTTTTCTGGCGCGCTAACAAGTCTATAGGATTTATTTCATCATTGCTTAACAAAGTAACTCTCATAGCAGCTTACAAATGTTTGTTCCTAGACAGTGTTAGTGTTATATGAATGTTACCTTAAGTTTTTTAAATCAAAGTTCCACTGTGTATGTCGCGGGCTACTAAAAAGATGCTAACGGACCGCAAATGCCTCCGCGCTGTAGTATGTAAGCCTAAAAAAATGGCAAAGTTGTGTGTGAAACAACAACACAATACATTCCATGTGCTGCATGCTCTCATCTCATTCATTATTGACGTCTCCTCTCTTCCCCCATTAGATGGTCACATGACTTGTCCGTGACGACCAGATGTCCAGACCAAAGCCTTCCGCACGAGCGTCTCACTGTTCGCCGTAGCGCATGCTGCTAGCTGCAGCCGTAGCGCTGATGTGGGAGTAAGAGGAGGAGGATGAGGGGGCGCGTGAGGGGGATGCTGGTGTGAGGCAGGGCGGGGCGGGGCGGCTGAGTATCGGAGCCAGAGGCAGGAAGCTGCTCACGCACACCACCGAGGACCACCGAGGCATCGGGAGAGAAGGACCAGAGGGTTTTCCGTACGATTCCCTGGCATTACATGAGAGTGGAGGGGGGCCGGGGGGGTGTCTTCCAGGCTGGGAGGGCTCAGCGATGTCTTGATGGAGTATGGGCCAGGTTTTAGGATTCTCCCACTGCCGTGAGTCTGCTCTTCTTTCCTCGCTTTCCGGCTGACGAGGGAGAATATTCCTGCTTCTCATCGCCGTAGCTCAGCATCTTTCTGTCGCTAGCGATATCGTATGTTGGCCCTCCTCTTCATCCTGCCTCTCCGTTGCTCTTCCCTGCTCTGTGATAAACACATGGCTGAACACAGGGGCTTGCAGCAGCAGCACCGTTTGCTGGTGTCGCGTACTTAGTTATGCTTGCGTGTTCTCATAGATTGGATAGAAAATACTGTGAAGCTATTCGATTGTTTTATCATTGTTTTTTTAGAAAATCGTTTTTTATTGATTAAAAGATGTGAATCAAATCATTATACTTTAAAAAAATATATATTAGGGGTGTGCCAATAAATTGATTCTCATAAAAATCGCGATTCTCATTTATTACGATTCAGAATTAGATTTGATTTTAAATGTCCCGAAATTGATTTTATTCAAATTATTGTATACTGTCTTCCCTTTGTGTGTGCCTTTATTGTGAGCGCTGTTCATGTTGTACCCGATTTAGCCACATAGGGGCAGTGTGGTTCCGCCCGGTCTGATACACTGTTAAGTTGTAGCCACATTAGAGAGTAGAAGGAAAAAGTCACGATCATGTTATTCCAATAAAAGTGTTGTTTTTTTTTGCAGCGTGGAGCCGTTCTTTTGCGTGATAAAAGTGCCGTGAGTAGCGTACTAATTAGCATTAGCGAGTCAGACTGGAGTAGATCATTACGATTCCTTGAACATCTATCAATTGAAGCTAAAATCAGTCAATCAAATCATTTTGAATCAAAAATCTTTCTTAATCGAAAATAGATTCTGAATCGAATCGCACACCCAAAAATCTGAATCGAATATTCGAGATATTCAAAGATTCCCAACCCTAATACAGTATATATATATATATATATATATATATATATATTGGTCCTCCATCTTCTTTAGTGTTTTTCATCTAAGAAAATCAGGGGACTGTTTGGTGACCCGTCAGGCATTCCATTCTGCCCCTCCCCCCGATGGTCATTGTTTTCCATATCTCTTGGATGAGTTGTTGGGGTCTTAAAATCGATTAGGCGATATATCACGATATTACGGCGCACAATTCTTTTATCGGTTCAAAATGCGGCCGAAATATTAATTTTTGATGGAAAAATTCAACATATTTCAATGCTGTTCAAACATGACAAAAATTACAACCTGTTTGTTAATACAGGCTCACAGTTCTAAGCCTGAAGTTTCAGATGAATAAATAAATTTTAATACAAATCTTACAGTGTACAAACATGTACAAGTTTATTGTTTAGTATTTTCTGAATTTGAGTAAAAAAATAAATAAATTGCAATAATTGATCGGTAAATGTTCTTGTTCTGTACTCATGACAGTAAAATTTGATTCCATTCCAATAAATTAAAGAATCTGCAAATTTACTGATTGCACATGCGCAAGTAGAGGAAAAATTTACATACAGTGTTTCAAATTTTAGGGGCGAAATGTGACTATTTAGGGGCATGACGTTACCAAAACAATATGGCTGTACAGTGAATAGCAGTTTAAGGTTCACCTTTTATTATTTCAATCTGGTCGGTTTCATTGTGTTAGCCTGATTTTAGCATAGCATGTTGAAGCAATTATGTGACACTGTTCATCTGACTATTTTCAGAAGAGGCATTTAAAAAAAAATTCTTCCCTTTGTTGTCTTGCAGAGGAATATGGCTCAGTGGCCTCCACTCCAGATTCGACGCCCCCGTGCACCGACGGTATGAAAGCTACACACACTAACACTCTCACATATGACTCACTTGAGTTTCTGCTTCTTCTTTCTTTTTTTTTTATTATAATAATGCAACTCTGACATCCTGCTCGCTCTCCTCAAAATTCTTTCACTGAAGAGCCACAAGTGATCGCATGCTTTTTTTCAGACATCAAACATAAGGCACTCCTGAGGTGTTTTTGTGGGAACAAAAGAGAGACAAAGAGATTGAGATGTGGAAATTAACAACACAGGAAGTAGAAACGGATGGCTTACAACTTGGCAAAAATAGACAGTATAAAATAATTGAAATAAAATCGATTTTGGGACATTTAAAATCGATTCTGAATCATACTAAATGAGAATCCCTAATATCTGCAGTGCATTTAGCGCTTTAAAAAAAAAGAATCAAATCACACTTTTCCCTCCAGGTGGTAATGAAGAGTCCGAGCTGTACGAGCTGCAAACAGCGAGGGACTGGTCCGAGGATGAAGAGGTTGGGTACGATGACGACGACACGTTGGCCTCCTCGCCGTCGATCTGGGGCACGCCGCGTCAGAACTCCCTCGAGCTGACCTTCTCCTACATCGCCATCGCCGAACCCGAGGCCGTGGGGGCCTCGCGCACCCATCGGGAGAGACGCAGGGGCGGCTCGCGGGGAAGTCGCACCTCCCTGGTGCGTACCGACACCCCGGAGACGCCGCTGGACTCCCCCGACGTCGACTGGGAGCCGCAAGGCTTCCTGAGTCGGGCGGATGAGGACGAGGGACGAGTGGACATGAGGACCGCAAGCCCCAGGAGGAGGAGGAGGCAAAATGAGACCATAACAATGCAGCCGTCGCCCCAAACTGTGGAGATGGACACTCAGGAGGGCCATGCAGGGATCATAAGCGAGGAGAGCAGTTTGATCCAAACTTTAACGGAACCGCCGACACTTCCAGGTATAATCAATTCCACACAATTAGAAAAAAATCTAACACATTTTTTGGAAAATGCTGTTGACTGTTTTTGTGCTTTGGACAAAAGTTGTAAAAGTATTGGGGACTTCATTTAGATAAAAGTAGTACTTTGCCACCATTTTGTGGCATCTTGGTGCTACCATAGTTTTTTTTAAATGAATCCAAGAACTTTATCTAGACAAAAGTAGTGCTTTGACGCCATTTTTCTGCATTTTGGTGCCAAGGAACTAAGCGGAAGTGAGTTGAGGAGCTTATTGTACAGAAAAGTGGTGCTTTGACGCCAATTTGTGACACTCAATTTGTATAAGTTGATTCATCCACCAGGTAAATGCAAGGATGCAATGATGATGTCATATGATGTGTGATGTCATCCCTTTTTTCCCAGAAGCAGCATCCTCAACGAGCCCCGAACCTGAGTCACCCGTCGTTTCAGAGGCGCCCCCGCAACCGGGCCAGCCCGAGTCCACGTCGCCGGATGCCGTTGCTTCACACACTCAGGAAAAGCTGCCGAACCAATGTTGGCGCTCAGCCCTTGGATCCTCAGACAGCGCCACCGTGTGGCCACACATAGCAGGTACACGTTCCTTCTCATTTTGCCACTTCCTCAATCATCTCTTGAATGGAAACGGATCCGATTTCACATCGATCCGTCAAGAGCAACAAAGCTCAGATAGATGCTCACCCTTGAAAAGTCGGCCCTCTTCGCTACGTCTCCACGGCAACCGTCTCTCCGGGATTCAGGAATGATCAGATAATTGTGCGGAATGTATTTCTGTCATGCGGTCAGGTCTTCAAAACTGCATCACCTCAGACTAGATGACTTTATTAGTAGATGAGTTGCATATGGCTTCATTATTCGCAGTTTTGTGCTGGCTTGTTGCGGTGTGAGATAACTAACTCCTTTCTTCCTTGCTTGGTGGCATTTTAAGTGGCCTGTCACTCAAAACAGAGCTTGACTTATTTTAGTGGTGTGTGTGTGCCTCTGTGTTGGGGGTTGTAGTGAACCTTGGGACTTTTGATGAATGTGCAGTAAAGCTGCCGACAGAGTTTAGGGTGTCCCGAATAAATAGCACCCATTAATCTGTTGCAGCTTCATGTTTCTGACGCTTGGGTCTGCTACTGCGCATCAAACCAATAATAGGTTTAATTTGACTAATAATAGAATTACATTGACCATATACTGTATTCCCAAGACTGGTCTGAGGTCAACCTCAGACTAATCACACTCAAACATTTGAAATGTATCTAATTCAGTCAAGACTCTATTTTTTTCTTCTTTTTCATTTACGGTTTCCGGTTCTATTTAGCGAGTAGATTTTTTCTCCAAATTCCAGAACTCATTCACTGCCATATAAACGTCAAAAAATAATTTGAACTATTTCTATTAGTTTAAAATTTTTCCCACTTTTGTTCACAAGCGTATGAAAACCTAAAAAAAAAATTAAAATATTTTTTTAAGATTATTAAAAAATAGCATGACTTCAATAGTATATATCACAAATTGTATATGTGTTCTAAATGTACAATATTTTTTTCTAGGTTTTCATACTCTTCTTAACAAAAGTGGAAAAAAATGTCAAACTAATAGAAATAGTTCAAATAAATTTTTGACGTCTATAGCCGTCAATGGCAGTGAATGAGTTAATTTGTCTGCTATTTTTCTGTACAAAGTTGGATACGCTCCACTTGGTCCAGCCAGACTTGTGTGAAAAGTATACTCGGCCACCCAAACACTTCATTCCGGCGTCTCATGAGTCACAATGACGTGTCAATCTTAGATTAGCTTAGCCATTAGCATGACTTCTCCGTCTTTTTGTTGTTATCACTTTGTGAGAATAATACTTGTCAGAAATGTAGCTTATTCACCACAGAGGCAATGATTACTGACAGGAGCGACTGTGCAACACGTTTAGCCACACTGAGTAGCCACCCGAAGCTTGTTGCTAGCTAGCTGGTGCAGCGTATCCGCATATCTCAACGGTTGATTCTCACTTTTGCTGTTTACCGGTAATGTGGTTTGATGAGACACAAAAGGCAAATTCAGCCTCGCAAATCTGTGATGCAAAACTGCTTATTTCCAGCTTTGAAGGTGTCCTAATTTTCTGACTCTAAAAATGTTTTTGTTGCCTTGGTTGAGCTGACAGTAGCGCTAGCATAAGCATGACGTCAATGAATCTACGTTCTACCCTCTCTATTAAGAAATTGTATGCTTCAAAACAATGATAGGTATAAAATGTTAAAATAAAAAGAATAATGATAATAATAATTTATTATTATTATCAGTTATAATCCTTAATATTTTTACCTTTTCGCTTTAGTCAGTTAGCTTCTCCAAGCTAATCAGCTCATCGCACTGAAAGTCGTGGCGTTGCATTTTTTTTACAACCTGTTTGTGGTATGTTGTAATTAACTCAACTGTAATCTATAACATTTAGTAAAAATGTTTTAGTTTTTTTTTTCTTTACCTGTTTTTTAGGCTAGGAGCTAGCCACTCACTTTGCACTTAGCAATAACACTGTTCTTAGATTGCTACGCTAATAAATCTGATATATAAATAAATAAACTGTCAAGAATGTTTGTTTTACGTTGGGTGTATGTGTTGGGTAATATGTTTTCAGATTCTTCTTCAATTAGCTTCAGTTCGCTAATTAACTCATCTCAATATTGCTCGCTTCTTTCCTAATTGTCAATGTCATTTAAACTTTTATGATCGTTCACTTAAATGGCATTGATAATAGCACGAGAGAGGGTCTTTTTGTATTTAGTTGATTTCAAGCTAATTAAGCGCTAGCCACTAGCTTGCAACTTGGACTAATGTCACATCTATTTACTTCCATTTAAATTATTCTGATATATTACAGCTATCAAATGTCGCTACGCTTTATGACCCACTTTAAATATTGTTTATGCTTCATTGTAGATTTGAAGCAGAGGCTTTTTATTTGAGTAAACGATGTGCAGTAGGAGTCGTGACTGAAGTCTTTATGAGTTAAAAAAAAAAAAAAACTTTCATTGCAGGAGTGGGCGGTGCAAGCAGGAAAGATTATTTTGGGCTGTCTGAGCTCGGGGGCTGCTGAGCGAGCAGGGCCTGGCCAAAAACAGCACAGGGGGGTCGAGGGGGAGCACGGCGGGACCGAGAGAGTAGCGAGGCGAAACGGCAGCCAAAATGGCCAGCAAAGGTGAGAGAACTTGGCGGAAAATTGGAAAAAAGAGACAGGTGTGGTCAACCAACTGAATCTTGACAGCAACTGAATCTTGACGACGTGCTGGTGTTTTCTAGTGGTGTGGTCCATACAAAAGTAGGAACGGGCTTCAGCTTCTTTTAGTACGGTGGACGAGTTTTGATAGAGTGATAGAGAATGGTGGGGGGGGGGGGTGATTGTGTGACAAATTTTGTGATCATTACCGAGAAGGCAGCTGCTGTTTGGAAATTGTGATGCTGTTTGTCATTTATTTATTTTCCTACATTATTAGCTATCATGGAAATAGAATGAAATCATGTCGTGGTATTGTGTCTGCAGTTTCTTTTTCTCATTATTGCCGCTCAGAGGTTCTAAAGGTGTAATGTGGTGAATGCCAAGATGGCTGATAATAATCAATTTATTGATTAACTAATATTGCCAAAGGCAGCACGGTGGCTGACTGGTTAGCACGTCCGCCTCCCAGTGCAGAGGACGTGAGATCGAGTCCGGGCTTCGGCCTTCCTGGGTGGAGTTTGCATGTTCTCCCCGTGCTTGCGTGGGTTTTCACCGGGTACTCCGGTTTCCTCCCACATTCCAAAAACATGCATGGCAGGTTAATTGAACACTCCAAATTGTCCCTAGGTGTGAATGTGAGTGTGGTTGTTCGTCTCTGTGTGCCCTGCGATTGGCTGGCAACCAGTTCAGGGTGTACCCCGCCTACTGCCCGAAGCCAGCTGGGATAGGCTCCAGCACCCCCGCGACCCTAGTGAGGAAAAGCGGCCAAGAAAATGGATGGATGGATAATATTGCCAATCTTGTGGAATCGAATTTTGTTTCAATAATCATCTCTTATAGCAATTGAGGGTAAATAGAGTGCAGTACTTGCCTTCATCTCCTCTTTTCCATTAAAGCAATGGTTCTTAACTTGGGTTCGTCCACATGAAAGCCAGTTTCAATGTATCCTCACACGGTTTCGGAGCTTGAAACCGATCACTTTTGAAACCGGGCTCCAGAGTGGAAAGATTTCAAAACGCGCCCCGTACGCGTCCGTCTGGACACCATATGCAGGATACTCCTCCAGCGATGACGTAATGGTCGCAGCTCGATGACGGATGCGCCGATTCTCGCGTGACTGCGCGCGAACCGTCAGTCTGTCAACAACAATGGCGGATAGCCGTGTCGTAGTGGTTTTGCGCAGCCTCCTTGGCTAAATATTTTGCTTCTTTATTCCCACGTTCAACAAGTGATGTTGTACTTAAATCACCCGCCATTGTCACTTGTATTCGTCTTTTTCAATGTTGGTTTGATACATGCAAAGCCATGTTTGAGCTGTAGATTGCGATAACGTTTTTTTTTTTTTTTTTACTCATTCAGTGCCAGTGACGGCTATATACGTGAAAAATCCAAATTTAACTGGGCTGGCATTGAATGAGTTAAAGTGTCGGTCTTCTTCGCTGATTCTTCTTCTATGCTTTCCGTTAACTCCCTGTGGCTGCGCTACAGCGCCACTTCAGGCTTGGCATATACATTGCAGCCGTTAAACGTCCTCAGCGTCTTCTTTTGGACATACGCAAGTCTTGAAATGCTTCTGTGTGTACGAGATTTGTTTGAGGAACGAAGCTGGCTTTGCTTCCGTCTGGACGAGGCCTAAAACTAACAAAATAACTAAAGCTAGAAAAAAAATTAAAAAACAATGAAATAAAATAAAAATGTTAATGCTTTAAAAAAAAAACAACTTACTGAAACTAACTTTAACTTTTAACTTTTTCGTTTTAGTCTTTGGTAATTAATACAAGAGCCTTTGGGGTTGATTTTAAATGCAATTTAAGTATACAGTATTTATTTCAATATTAACCGGAATGTTGGAAAGTGTGAAGCGACGTCATCTAGCAGCAGCCAATAGAAAAGCATTTTCAGATGACGTCCTTCCTAGGTGACAATTTTGCGTGTTTGAATTTTGGCTCCAATGGCTCGCCTTGCCTGCTTTTTCATTTAACTCAGCTAAATCTTGCACACAAGTAACGCACTTTTTTTTTTCCAAACTAAAACTAATACTAAAACTAAGCATTTTTAAAACTGAAAACGCCCTCAAAACTAACGAAATTTCAAAAACAAAACAAGATAAAAACGTAACTATAATGGAAATTTTCAAATTATAATAACCCTGGTGGTGACATCATCTTCGCAAACACTTTTCCCAAAGGTCTTGGAACTAAATCAAACTTCTTTACCTTTTATTATTTTCAACAATATGTCAAATTAATAATGGCATGAGGACAGGCTGAAATAATGAAATAATTATGAACTTTTCGCAATTTCCTTACAAATTATTTTACTGAATGTCAAATCTGGTCCTTTTTAGTTGAACATAAAACATTAATGTTCACTTATGATGGACACTGTCAAAAAAGTATTAATGTATCACTCATGTACACTGTTATGTATATGTTTGGCTCCTTTTCGTGTAGCACAATTAGGTAACCAAAATAGTATAAACACCTGCATGGCCACTTACTGAATGAGTGCATAATACGATGTTGGGAAGAAAAACTAGCTGACAGAATCACATAGTGTGTTTCATAATTTTATGACACCGTGACTGTTCAGTCTCCAGGGCAGCTGTTGCCGGGTGACGAAGTGAGGGGAAACCAAGCGGGTGTAGAAAATGGTGCTGACGGCTGGCAGCAGGTGCCATTTGGGCTGCATTTAAATTCCCCTCGGCCGCTTGCTTCGCTCTGTCATCTGAGGGCTAAATTTAGTCCAAGCTGGATCCGTATGTGTCCTCTTCGCCGCTCTGGCGTCTCATGTTGGAGGCTGGAGAGCTCTCTTCTTCCTCAGGTCACCCCCGACTGTTACTCTAGCCTCTTTGCCCCGCCACGGCATCTTGGAACTCGTTGATCTTTCGCCATGGTCAAAATTTAAAGTACTTGCTATAACGCCAGTAGTTCTCGAACTTTTTACATCAAATGCCACCTAAAAAATATCTTTGCTTTCAGCTCATCAGGACCAACATTAAAATACAGTTATAGCAAATTGACTATTTATACAGCAAATTACTGTACTTTATTTGTACCCACAATGCATTGCGGTATACAGTTAAATACTGTAAAATGAAAATAAAAAAAGATAATGCTGTAATTTTTTTTTTAGATGACAAAAACAAATATATAAATATATTAAATTTGAAAATAATCATTATTGATTAGATTGGAACCTTTGTTGTTATTGGAAACAATTGGAAACAAAATAACATAGAAAACATGCACACAATTTAGAAATGTTTTCAAATATTAGATGACAAAAAAATTGGAAACAAATGTAAAAAGATATATGGCAAAAATACTCTCCCTCTCTCTCTCTCTCTCTCTCTCTCTCTAAATATATATATATATATATATATATATATATACATATATATATATATATATATATATATATATATATATATATATATATATATATATATTTAAAAAGGCTTTTTTTTATCAATTTTTTTTTGCCCGCCAAATTTAAAGAGCACCTGTTATGTGTTATTTTTTTCGACATTTAATGTTATAAGGAAGTCTTCAAAAAAATTGGATCATTCACATGCTCATCCTCCTCTTTTTCCTAATCAGTTAACTACTTGCATAATTTAAAATGAAAAAAAAAAAGACCCTTAAAGATGAAATGCAAATATAACTTGAACCGAGCTGGACTTAGCAATTCATTCTCTCATGTACCACTAGAGGGCCCCATTTTTACGACTAACCAACCATAACCATATGTAAAAAATTTAATGTAACAACCTTCCTAATCATTTTCATGACATGAACAGGGATCATTTTTGTCTAATTTCCACTCATCTCTGCCCATCTTATCTTCCAGTTATGGACCTGATCTACTGGAAGGACACGGAACGAACGGGAATGGTCCTGACGGGCTTCGTGGTGGGTCTGCTGTGCCTGTTCCAACTCAGCATCATCACCGTGGTCTCCACGGTGTCTCTCGCCGTCGTGTGCGTCACCATGTCGGTGCGCATCTACTACAACATCCTCCATGCCCTCAAGTGGGGCGACGGAGAACACCCCTTCAAGTAAGCTCTTTTCTTTCACAGTTTGGCCATATACTGTATGTGGAAAATATGTACACAGTCGAGTTGAAAGTTTTTTGGGATACAATCTGTCGCTTGAAAACTTTTTGGCAAAGTGCTTTCTTCAAGATGTGTATTGATATTACCAGTTTAATTGTAAACATAAAACGAACAATTACACGTGTGTATAATCAAACCACATAACTAACAAAAGTCTGTTAGCTTAATGCTAACACCCAATGAAAACTCCATAGAAGGGCTAACACCATTTTGAGGGTTCAATGAAATACCCCAAAATACCCAAGTGGAGGTGGCCATTAAAAATAAAATATATATAAATATATATTTATTTATTTTTTGCCCATAATTGTCTTATTTTCTAGCCAACTCTTTCTGGAAAAAAAATGTCAGTTTCTATTATCTCTTTATCTTTTGAACGTGTGTATCAGGTCATACCTGGAAATGGACGTCAGTTTAAGTGGCGAGCAGAACGAGTTGCAAATGCAGAAAGCCATTGTCATGACTCTGTGTGCTGTGGACAGTCTGAAAAGACTCTTCTTTGTCGCCAACCTCTTTGAGTCCCTCAAGGTGAGAGAAAACGGACAATCCAACGGCTAGCCCGTGCTTATGTGTCTTGTCGATGTCCTTGGCCTTCCCTCCCAATCTTCCCTCCCATCATTAATTTTTACTGTATTGCTTTCATTTTTTCAATTTGTATGCCATCTATCCTAACTCCCTCCACATCACTGGCTTGTGACAGCAGCGGCCTTCTCACTTGGCGTCAAGCCACTAAATTTAGCCAACATCACTGCCGGCAACTATCACATCACATTTGTATATTCCAATCCACTTTATTTCTATAGCACACTTTATAAACACAGCGTTTCCAAAGTGCTGCACATTGAGATCCACACACTATCATACAAATAAAATCTAGTAAAACCATCTATTATAAAAAGTCAGTAAAATACAATAAGTAAAATAAAAAATAAATACATTAAAAAAAAAACTATAATATTCGTGGTAATCATGTGACACTTTATAAAGTGGCATATTAGCGAATTTTGCCCCCGCGCTCTAAAAAAATATATTTATACGTGGCCCTAATACGCCGTAGTACAAATTAATGTGCAGCACCCTTAGCTATTAAATTATGCAACCAAACAGACAACATGACAGTCAGGTTCGAAAGACTCCTAATACAGCTAATTTAAAACCATAATCAGCGATTTAATCATTTACTTCATTCGGTGATTGCGAAACCTTTCATGACTGGGATACTGCTGAGAAATTGAGGGAAGAGTTTACTCCGACCAGAAGGATGAAATGACAACAAACACTAAGCAAAACCCGACTCATACGAACTAGCCACTTCCTTGCGACAATATTATTTTCAACGATGCATTTCCAGTTGTAAGTATTTTATCTCCCTTTACTCATCTGCCGTCTTTATATTGGCCACTCGGGCTATTAACAGCCTATGTTTATACATAGACAAGGCTGCAGGACATTAGCATTACATTTTGACTGAGTGTGAGCTAAGTGAGCCTTAACCTGAGGACCTTCCCGTGTCAACCCTGACCTGGCTGGAATGTGAAATGACACGCGGCAACAGCAGCAGCAGGAGGAGGAGGAGGGGATGAGATGGAGTCCCTCCCCAATCCGAGACCGTCGCGTCCCATATTGGGATGCGCTAACTGTGGAGTATAAAGGGAGACACTGACACCATTGATGCCTGCTACTCTTTTTGTGGCAGATGATCTCATTGGAACCTTTTTTTAGATCTTGACAAGTGGTGACATTTTATATTGACATGATAGTGACTTAAACCACAAAAGAAAACTGTGTCCTCAAAATGCTTCAACACAGCCCAAAAATGTCTAGCAGCAAAAGTGAGACTTAATGGTTACATTTTTTCTCTCCTTGCTTTCTAGTTGCTGTTCCTAATGTATCTCGTTACATACCTGGGAGATCTGTGCAACGGCCTCACACTCTTCATCATCGGTACTACATTGCTTCTACAAATATTTAACAACCTCTTTTCTCCTTATGCACTTTAAAAAAAAAAAAAAAACTACTTTTTTTCTCCCTCTGCACAGGTGTAATCGCTCTCTTTTCTTTGCCGCTTTTCTACCGACGGCGTCAGGTAAACCATTTTACGTCCTGGCCATCGCTTTCCTCTACTTCATTTGCATATTTCACTATAAGATGGATGTTTGTATGTGAATGTGTCACAGGAGCAAGTGGACGGTTTCATTGCGAGGATCCAGGCAGTCATCGACAATGTCAAGGATTTGTGAGTACAGCGCCATCTTGTGGCATAGATGGATACTGTAGTTCTAACGAGACAATTATGACGGCGTATGTATGTGTACATATATATATATTAGAGGGGGGGGGAATCTGAGAAATAAAAATCACAAATTTACGGGAAAATACTCAGATATTTGCGACATTACAAAGTGGCAAATTTTCAAGAAAAAAACTCACAAATTTACGGGGGAAAAAAAAGCCCTTGCACATTTTTCAAGGTGGAAAATTTGAGGGGAAAAAAATCAAAAATTTCTGAGAATGAACTTGCAAATTTGTGACATTATAAAAGTGGCAAATTTGCGAGAAAAAAATCTCAAATTTACGAGAAATAAACTTGCATATTTGTGAGAAAAAAACCTCAGAAACTTGTGAGAAATACACGTAGCGTACTCTGATGTTTGTGCCAATGCTTTTCAGTTGGGTCGTATCATATAAATCGTTAAATTGATTTGTTGAATCTGCTTTTTTTCGGTCATTCACTTGCATTTACCTAAAGTCTGCTACGTTCTGATTGGTTAGTTTTAGTCAGCTGATAGAGGGTCAAGAAGTGTTGCTACGGAAGAGGATTAGGGCCAGTTAAGGGGGGGAAAAAAGGTTGGCAGGATTCTGACTTTAATCACAGAATTCTGACTTTAATCTCAGAATTCTGACTTTGAAGTGAGAATTCTGACTTTAATCTCAGAATTCTGACTTTAAATTGAGAATTCTGATTTTAAATTGAGAATTCTGACTTTAATCTCAGAATTCTGACTTAAAATTGAGAATTCTGACTTTAAATTGAGAATTCTGATTTTAATCTCAGAATTCTGATTTTAAAGTGAGAATTATCACTTTATTTTCAGAATTCTCACTCAGAATTCTGACTAAATCTAAGTGATATTCTGACTAAATCTAAGTGAGATTAAAGTGTGAATTCTCACTTTAAAGTCACAATTCTGAGATTAAAATGGTAAAGTCAAAATTCTCACTTTAAAGTCACAATTCTGTGATTAAAGTGAGAATTCTCAGTTTAAAGTGAGAATTCTAAGAATTAAGTCAGAATCCTGCCAACCTTTTTGTTTTTCTTCACTGGCCCTAATCCTCTTCCGTACTCTTCCGTATACTACATACACCTCCTGTAAAAAAAAAATATATATATACATGGCCCTAATACGCCGTTGTATGTTTCTCTCGCGCAGCCTACAAAGATTGGCCCACGGCGGTGCCCCCCCGCCCGACCTGGCCCCGGGTGATGCCAAACCTAAAATCCAATAAACACTGATGGATGACACGCTGATCACAAAGGAGCTGCGGTCCGTCACTCCGATGTCTTACCCAGCAAGCAGTCCCAGCTCCACATGACCGAACTGCCGAGTCCAGAAGGAAGATGGGACGTTTACTATTAGAACTGAACTTAAGTTTTCGGGTTTTTAGATGGTTGATTCTTAATCAGGACGTATGAAAAAAGACAAGTGTTTTTTTGTTTTGTTTTTTAAATATCCAAAAGTGTCTGTTGAAAGCTGTCGTCCAAATGAGGCTCCTAAGACCCCCCCTTAAGGAAACTTCATGTTGACTTGACATCCTCTGATTGACAGTTAGGGTGCATGGTATTTTGTGAATGCATATTCGTTCTCATGACTGTTTCATGTGTGTACGTGTGTGTGTGCCCGCGTGTAAGGAAGTCACTCAAACAAGCAATTAAAGTCACTTTTTGTCCTTTTTAAGACATTTGCTGTTTTCTCCTGCCGTCACTTTTCTCACGTTAGTATCTCACATTGTGCATTATTGCAGTTTGACCATCAATTATGGGCCAAGTTCTCTACTGGTGGGGCATCATTGTGATAGAAAGGACGAGGAAGTGCGGGTGCCTTTCTAACTGCAGGATCAAGTGTATTCACTATTCAGGAATGATTTTACCCCCCCCCCCCCTCCCCCCACACACAAACAAACACCTCTTATTTCCCTGCACCTTTCCCTACAAAGAATGGACTTTTGTACCTGTACGATGCCTTTGTGATGACATGACAATGGTTCTCTTGTAAGTAAAGTCGATTTTAGAAATAATAAAATTGGTCAGGATAGTCTCCAACATGTACAGTCTTGTGGCTTCATATATGGCAATGTCTTCATCTGTCATGGTATATTAAGGAGTATTCATTTACATTGAAAATTTGAGTTCATCCCAGGTGACTTTGGGCAAGAGCTAGGGTACACCCTGGAATAGTCCCGGGCCCATTGCAGTTCTCCCAACTCATTTGAATAGAAATGCAATATATTTTATAAAGTTTATACATGAAGTAAGTACACTATTACTGGTATTTTTTTTGTTACAATTTTAGTTGATATGACAATGCAATGACAATTTTTGAATTAAGAATGCACACCCAGCTTAATGAAATTTTCTTTTAATGTGTAATGAATGGCATGACGTCTGTGGAAAAAATACATGGTTGCCCCTCTGGATTGGTCTTGCAATTGTTCTGGTCTCTGTGGCTCAAGCAGAGGGGACCTCTTCACAGCTCAAGTTAATAAAAACATACCTGATGTCAACCATGTCCCAGAAACATTTAACCGACCTCGACATCAAAGAATGCCAACGAGGGGAAAGGGGAGTCTCGCACAGGTTCTCATTCAAGATACGAGCACCACTGCTTGCTTAACAACCTCACTATTTGAATGAATTAGCATTTTGCAGAACATGTAATTTATGTCAGAATATAAGTGACATTCAAATATAGTTCTTGTACTTACATAATCAAATATTAAACTAAAGTCAATATCTTAAGAAATTAAGATTTTTTTAAAAGCAATTTTATTTATTCATTTCTCGCTGTGCTGCTATTTTTGGCCACAAGGGGTCGACAAAATTCCAGTGTTCAACATGCCTACGCGTTTGACTTAAACTTATAACTACAAAAACAAGTCACTCACAATTAAATTAACAGTTTTAACATTGATAGGAACAAACATGGAATGGTTTACAGATTAAATGAAGTAGTTATTTAAAAAAAAAACATTTAATTGATCAATACTCAGTAAAAAGAAACATTTGTTTGAAAACTCAATTTTTGTTTTTAGTAGTAGTACAGTAATTATCCTGCAGTCAAAAGTGTGCTACAAGTGTTACGTGGCCTCCCTCTAGTGATACACAAAATAACCACTGCCTTAATATAGTTCAGTTGTACTGTATTTAACTTTTTAGAACAAACATTTGCATGAAATCTTTAAGAAGTGCTGGTTCAAACTTTTTTCTTTCATTTAACTTTTGTGAGTAATGCATTTTAATTCAATAATTTAAGTAGGTATAGTGCTAAATTACAAAACTTCACATTACAAACGTTCTAATAATAATAATAACAACAATATTTTTTAGTTATGAACACTTTTGTCTTGTTTTTGATAGTAGGCTACTTGGACATTAAGTGTTTTTTAAGGTAGTACAACTGTACTTGTACAACGTTTGAGAACTACTGTTAGAATGTACTAGTGCACGTACAAGTGTTAATGTTCCATATGGAATCAGCTCGTAAAGTAGGTCAGTGTGTGAGAGAGCAGCTGTAGAAAATCGAATTAAAATGGATATTTGAGATGTTCTAAAAGACCTGCGTGTCAACAATGGCCCAGAAGCTGACATGTGAAAAGACATACAAAAAAAAAACCTTTTCAGTGTACTACTGTGCTCACACTAAAAGTTCTCCCATTGCTTCTCTTGTGGCAGTTAACAAATAAAGATCACCTCAGCACGGTCCAAAACATGCTGCTCACCACGTGAAGGAGGCGGGGCTATGCAAATGAACCGAGTATATAAAAAGCCGGGCTTCGCTGGCAGCCGGTCATTAAAAATCGAGTTGTGTCAGGCAACGCTTGGCTCGTCACTTCGTCAGGAAAATGACCAAACTCCCTTGAGATTTTAACGCGCTTTTACAGCGAAGCAACTCGCTTTTCTTTTCCTCCTCAACGTGGAACGCCACTCGTCTCATGTGGAAGCCCTTCGACTGACTTCTTTTGAATGTCACCTCATTCCGCCGCCATGGAATACCCTCCGACCATGGCTCCGCCGGTGCCGCCGCACAAAGTCCAGAGTGGCCGGCCGGGGCAGCCTCATGAGCGGCTACTCAAGTGCGTCTTGCTCGGGGACGGAGCGGTAGGCAAGACCAGCCTGGTGGTCAGCTACACCACCAACGGATATCCCACCAAATACGTCCCCACCGCCTTTGATCACTTTTCCGGTAAGTACAATTAATGAAAGGGGAATACTGTATTAAAATACCTTATTCTATCGATATATAGTGTATTTAATATTGTTAGCCATTTTAACACTACACACTTCATTTTTACACTGCAGTTACAACATTACCACTATGCTCAAATAGGAGGGGAAATGTATTTAAATAAGTCAATATGTATTGCATATGTTAGACTTGTACAAAGAACTAAAAAATAAAAAAGTACCCGAATAAAATTTTGAAAACACACATTATTTCTAAGAGAGGAAATGCAAATGTTTTGTACTTAAAAGTTACTTACAACTGAATTTCACAAATGGACTTCCCTCGATTAAAAATAAATAAATAAATAAGGTGAAGCTACTGTAATATTATGCACAGTTTGAACATTTAATTTGAACATTTAATTGAGTAATCCTTTCATTTTCCACTAGAGGGAGCAACCTACATGGGACGTATTGTATTTTGAGATGCACTGATCTAATATCGAAGATAATTGAATTTGGCTTGTCTCTCTGTCTATATTTTCCCATTGTATTTAAGTGTAATAGTTTTATTTGTTCCAAATATTTTTGTTGTTAATCAAATATTTTTTTCAATTCATTTTTCACAATATTTGTTTATTTTGTAATATTTTTCTATCGTTTTCTGTTTTGTAATTTTGCTTAATTTAGTTTTTATCTCATTTTCTCTTTTTTTCCAATTTGTGTCTTTTGTTATTTTTTAAAAATATTTTCTGTATTTTTGTCCCAAATTTTCCTTTAATTTTTTTGGTGCGTGTTTATAGTATTTTTTTGTTTTTTTTTCATCTATCTATCTATCCATCCATCCATCAATCAGCTGGGATGGTCTCTAGCTCCCCACGACCCTGATCATGATAAGTGACATAGAAAAATGGCTGGATTAACTTTGTTTGGCCCCCGAGCCATATGTTGCCCACCCCTGCTTTAAGGTAACCGCGCCATTGACAAAATATCGTACGTCTAAAGTTACACGTGTGTAGTTTTTTTATGAGATTTACTGATTTAAGACTGTAATAAAGTTCTTGGCAGAGGAAACTTGAATGTGTTCTTACCTGTCTGAGATGGTGAGAGCAGCACCCACCCAAATTTGTTCCATGTCCTATCGTAATAATAATAATAGTAATACAGGCGTGTTTGTTTTTCCATGTCCCTTTTGTGTGTTTGTGTGTGTGTTTGACTTCTCTCAGATGTTGTTGCCATGTTGCCACTTTTCCAAGCGTGTCCCTGCAAGCTTTTGTTTGCTGAAATATTAGCAACCCAAATGAGAGTTGACCCGTGCATGAAAATGATTTTCAGCAAGTCGACATTGTGCGTTATGTCATAATCACATCCAGCCAGCGTGTCCTCTGGCTTTGCTTTTTGAAGTTTGTTTGGATTTGGAGGCAACTTGTACTATTTCCATAGGAAATGATGGAAATAAAAATAATGCCTTCCAGTGGCAAACTGCCTTTACTATAGAACTAACTGTACAGGGTAGGCATGTTTTTACCTAACATTTTGACATTATTAACTGTCATTCGAGTGTAAAAATAAGTTTGTCCTCATACCAAACATTGTTTCTAGCCCAGAAGTAATTTGTATCGACTTCAACAAAAAAACGATAGAGAATTTTCCAAGACAAGGTAACACAGCCACCAATGCACTTAAATCGCTTTATTAAACAAATGTGTGATAAGCGCATTCATATATGGGATGCCTATGGCCATAACTCATAATAATTCATAACTAGCTAATTCTACACTTTTTTCCTGCTGGCACCCACGTCACTCACCAGACCAGACCCCGCCTTTTAAAGCCATACACACCAAAAGTCACTAATCGTACACTAGAACGTGAGGTTAATGACCACAAGAGGACAAAAAAAAAAAATCCTTTTCAAATGCACATTGTATTCTGTTTAAAAATGCACAATCAATTATCTGATTAATTGATGGGATAACCAGTAGAATACTCATGATTAAAAAAAATATTAGATAGCTGCAACGACTACACCGCATCTCACTGATACAGGGCGACCATGGCAAAATGTTTGTAATCAATGTCATGTCTTTGGACAAAACTTTCCGCGTTAAATGATTAACCCAAGAGGGTGTGTCAGACCCTTTTTTTTTTTTTACCCATATTGGGTTGTTTTTGACCCAACTTTTTTTTCCGAGTGTGTAGTGCAGTCATTCTCAAAGTGTGGTTGTGTGCAGGCTCCCTCTAGTGGTGCGTGAAATAATTACCGCCTCAATACATTTGCAGTGGTATTTAATTGTTTGTTCATTCGTTGACACCCACGGCACTCACCATACTAGGCCCTGCCTTTTAAAGCCATATACACTCAATGCACAGATAGTACAGTATAGTTTTTAATAGTGCTAAATTATTATTTTGTTATCCGATTATTAAATTAGTGGTTGGAATACTCGATTCTAAAACTATTTGATAGCTGCAGCTCTATTCACCATATGTTTTAGCCTCTGCACTAATGAGGTTTTAAAACCCAACCGGGTTGCCACAAATCCTCATAAAAACCACTCAAGTGTGGGAAGAGAAATCACAAAGAGCCAGTGAGTGTCTCGCTGTCAGGTTTTAGGTTGCACAAGCGGGCCCGTTGTTGTCGTCGTCAGCCTTGACCCGCGGGCGCTCTCCTCCACATCTGTCACAGAGGCTCACAGGCACAGATTGTCTTGACACAGAATGATTGTGCACTTTGTGTGTGTGTGTGTGTGTGTGTGTGTGGAGGGGTGGGGGCAGCGGTAGCAGGGTCGGGTGGGGGGCATCGCCCGGGGATGATGTCATTTCTTTCAGGCCCCCCCCCCCCCCCGAATGAATGAGAGCGACCCAGTTTTTTTGTGTGAAAGTTGACTTGAGAGGAGTTACGCAACGTCGCAGGTGGCGGGCGGAGTGTTGAAGAGCGCGATGGGGGTGATAAGTTGGAGCTTGTAGCAGATTGGCTAACAAGTATCATATGTCTGACCGTAACATATTGAAACGGCTACATTTGAAAAACACAACTATGATATTTTTTTCCAGCATGAAACAGCAAAATCAAACTGTCAGACTGTTTAATTTCTATTTTATACCAAAGCTATTGACTTGATTATTTGACAGACAATAAAGTCTAACATTAGCTATAAGCTTGGAGCCGATTTGATGCAGATATAGTTTATAGCTAATGCTAATTCTTGACTCCACCCCCTTGAATGTCATTATCTTTGTTACGTTGTGTTTTGGAAAGAAAATTGCCAAAAATATGCAAAAAAAAAAAATCGGCCAATTTTTAATAATAGCCGATAAATCGGTTCGATACTAATATACACCCACCTAATGATCAATATGTTCTGTTTACCTACATTTTGAACGTCTACACGTTCAATTTGATTCTCGTGGTCACTAATGTTAATGTTAGATATGGGTCACTTGAAAATAAATACAAAATTTAACGTTAAAAAAAAAAAAAAAAAAAAAAAAAAAAGAAAGAGTCAGGCCTTGGCGGTTCAAGTTGTTCCATAATGCTTCTTTGTTAGCGCTATGATGAAGTTCTGCTGGTTTCAGCCAAGGCTTTGATCAAGTATACAAGCGACCACACACACACGCACGCACGAACGCACGCACGCCCCTAAGGGCCTATTGTAAACGTTTCCATGTGCCCGCTGCTTTGGATTGTAAAAACGAATGACCCCGTCGTTCAAACATGGATGACTCACGCACTTTTCAAAATGAGGCCCAGTGGAAGAGTCGCACTGAACAAACAAAAACACGGCTGATGAGTACAAACTGTCCCACTGGCGTGTGTGTTTGTGTGTCTGAATTCAATTGATCCGTTTTTTTTTTTTTTTTGTATTCCCACAGCTGTGGTTCAGGTGGACGGAAGCCCAGTTCGACTACAGTTGTGCGACACTGCGGGACAGGTGAGTTTGATGCACAAACACACACAACCAAGGACGGAGCAGTTCTAGACCAGCTTAAAAGATTTAGGTCCTGACCAATTAACTGGCTGGTCAGTTTAATGGGTCTTTTTGCAACTCATTTGCTCCCAAAAATGTATAAATATATTTTTTTAATACTTTGTCCTTCACTCCCAAAAATGTATTTATATGTTGTTATGTTTTTTTTATGCTAGAGCATACAGAAGGCTTTGATGCTGCCTCTGAACTGAAGAGAATGTTTAAAGCAATGGTTTACACAAACAGCCAGCAGGTGGCAGCAGAGTATAAGAGATCAGCCAGGGCCATGTTGCAACAAGCTCTTTTTCCCAGTGTTTTCAACAGGTTTGTAAATAAAGATGAAACTTAGCTATATTCTAATGCTAATTGCTGCAAATCGGAAACAGATAGAAATATACTTTTTTTTCCTGATGAAAGAAAACACTCTAATCTTTCTTTTGGTAGGTTGCATGTTTTTATAGCAATAGAACACAATGTTCTGTGGGCCTTGCGAAATCAGTCAAAATCCAGTGAAACACCCGGGAGCGAAAAGGGTTGCTTCAGTAAAAATGGCTGGGAGTGAATGAGTTAAAGATTTTTCTCTCTGTTGTAAATTTAAATAATAATAACCAATACTAAAGGAGATAGCATTGTAAAATAGTCAAATGTTCCGCCTTTAAGTCATATCTATATTGTTGTAAGCATGGATGGACTAAAAGACAAGTTATTTTATTCATTATATGTATTTTTTAATTAATCAGCCAGGTTATCAGAATTTTGTTCTACTACATATCGGAATTGGCCTAAAAAAAATCCTTCGCAGTTGGGCCCAAAATGGAAATTGATTGAAATTTGAATTCACCAGAAATGTTCCACCCCTTTGCAACCCTAAAGGCCTTTTCACACTGCACTTAGTAACGCACAGCATGCCGTGCTGTACACTGCTGTGTGGCATCTCGCTGCGATGTTCAAATGTTCAATTCGAGATTGGCGTCGCAATGATGTCAGAAGTTGCATCCAATAGTAGAGGGGGGTGGCGGAGTGATTTCAGAGTGTTAACAGCAACCGGTAGGGAAAAAGCTTCCATGTTACTTCCTGGTTGGCTGCTACGCAAGCTCTTCCAAAAATGCGCGCAGACGCCCACAACCATTTCTGGCGCGTGGAATTACATAAGTGTCGACTTGAATCTGCTGATATTCGCCCTTACACGCCGACGTGTGTGTGAGTTGTTGCAGCAGCTCACGACACGTTATGAGTTCGGTATTAGGAGAGGCTCAATAAGAGAAGCTGGCAATGGCCGGCAGGCTTCATGCGTATCAAATGCGCTGCTCCCACGGCAGGGTTCATCCGAGTGTGCTTATGAAACAAACCAGGCTCCACACCAAGTAACCACGCCGGTCGGTTTTTCACAACCACAGCTGACATGCCGACTTTTTGGTCCCCACGTTTGAAGGCATGTGGAATTCGTTCATGGCGATGACACTGGCAAGAGTGCGGAAAAATCGTCGCCCATGCTAATTATTCATCAATCTTATGGCATGAAACGTAATCAACTCTAAGTACAAAAACTCACCACAACATGAATCGACATAAAATGAATGTTCGATACCACTTTTTTTTTTTCAATACCGATACATTACTCAAATCTTCAGTACTCAACGATACCGATACCAGCTGCCGATACCATAAATACTTATGATACATACAATTTCCCAAAAAACAATGACAGATATATTTTTTAAAGACCTATATATCACAATTATAATTACAATTTGCTCATGAAAGTCATTTTACATAGAGCACACAATAAAATGAATTTTAAAAAAATTACAAATTAACTCATTCAATGTAGAGTTAGCTAAGCCATTAATTAGCCAGTCTATGTGACTCAGCGTGGGTTTTGAGTGGACTTTTTAGTTGAGTTGTCCTGATCTGAACCACTGCTGCACCAGACGTAGAGCCATATAAAATATGACCATGTTGGGGTGTATTTATGCAAATTTGAAAATAATTAAGACAATATATAATATTGCTGGAACATTGATATGTTAACGGATCAGTACTCGACATTTGCTGATATTCAACTTTAAGTGTCTTGGGCTCAGATGCAAAAAAAAAAAAAATCCCACCCCACCCAGGTTCATGTGACGGAAGTGAATCTCGACCCACTTAATTAGAAAAAGCTAATGCAATTTTACTACAACAGCAATATTAACCACACAGTGAAAACTGAATGTCAATAGATTGTGCAGGTCTACCTAATGAAGTGGCCACTTCGTCTATTCCTGAGCAGATTCACTCAATTTAGCGTCAGAGCACTACTTTTAGGCACCCGCTGCTCTAAATCATCAATCATCACATGTAGACGATAATGTTGACGAGCCTCATGTGAAATTGGTTTGTTTGTGTTGAATTTCTGATAATTCAACCCTATGTCTACAAACACAATAAATAAATCAGTCCAAATGTAATAACAGTGCGCGTTTAAGATCCTCACCTGTTTTTTGTGTGTCCAACCAGGACGAGTTCGACAAGCTGCGTCACTTCTGCTACAGCCGCACGGACGCCTTGCTGCTGTGCTTCAGCGTGGTCAGCCCGGCGTCCTTCCAGAACGTGTGGGAGAAATGGGTCCCGGAGATCGGCCGGCGTTGCCCCCTCACGCCCGTCCTCCTGGTGGGCACGCAGTGCGACCTGCGGCAGGACGTCAAGGTGCTGATCGAGCTGGCCCGGCGGAAAGAGAGCCCCGTGGCCGAGGAGGACGCCCGCGCGCTGGCCGACAAGATCGGCGCCGTCACCTACGTGGAGTGCTCGGCGCTCACGCAAAAGAACCTGAAGGAGGTGTTCGACGCCGCCATCGCCGTGGGGTTGCGCAATTGCGAGCGGAGGCTGCGGCGGGAGAGGAAGGTGCGCAGCACGGCCGATAAGATGAAGATGCTCTCCAAGTCGTGGTGGAAGAAGTACGTGTGCGTCCAGTAGGATACGAACACTTGCGGGGACTTGGCGCTGAAAAGGACAAAAGGCGCACAGGATGCAGCGTTCGCAAATGTGATAATCAGCATATGAACTGAGAACTGTATATTCAAGCTATATCATCTATATGGGCTGTACACTGTAATTCAACTTTGTTCTTGCCAAACTCAAAACACGTTTCATTTTGCGTTCACAAGATGAAGATTTTCATTGGCTTACAAGCATCATTGTTGAAGTCAACCAATTCATCAAATAAGAAAATTCCAGTTGCCTTGATTCAGTGTTTGCGGATTACCGTAACCACGGTGACGAAGAATATTTACCAAGCACACTGGAGATTTTTAATTGATATTGGGACACCAAGTTCTTAAATGACCTCAGCAATTATGCTTTTAACGATTTGTTAAAGCACCTTTAATGCTTTACTACCTTCACACAATTTTCCACTAATGAATAGCAAAATGAACTGCTTGGTAGTGTACTGTACATGAAAGGCCAGTACTGCCTGCACCTTTCTTTATCTTCACAGCTGATGAAGATGTGTGTTTTTGAGTATTTTTCAAATCAAATGTTTGAAACTGGATTAAAAAAAAAAACTTTTCATGAGAACATGTTGATTATTAGCTTTGAACAAATGCAGGTTTGTTTTTGCAACATTCAGCTGTAGAATTAACCGCAGAGTGATGATAAGCAAATAAATCAACAGAGCCTGACTACAAATAACGCAAATCTGTTTATAATTGAGGCTCCCACCTCCAGGAAAAATAAATAAATAAGTGGAGTTTCCAAATTCCCATGAATATTAGGAATAGGTTCCCCGAAAAAAAAAAAAATCAACAAATAGCTGAATTCACAAATGCCAAATATGAAAATGTGGGGGTCTGCTGTAGTTGGGTTTGGATTATTGCTGTCCACTGATAAGCGTGCATCTCCAAATTTAATTTTTCTTCATATCTTTTTTTTTTTTAAGATTGACAAGGTTTTGATTTTTAGATGAAATCATGTTTTCTAAAACATTAGATTTACACTAGGTGAAAAAAATTATCATATTTATTTGAGAAACTTAAATGTTTCAATTTTTTTTTTTTTTATATTGTGAGATTTTGCTTTTTTGCACCTTGAGCTCACAAAAAAAGGACATCCAAAGATTTTTGTGTGTGTGCATTTTGTCTCATTCAGAAAATAAGTCCTTTTGCAGAATTTAGATGGGTTTTTTTGTGCATTTTTTTTCAGCAAACAATTGCAAAAACATCTAATATGTTTTGAGTCAAATTACCAGCAAATGCGTCTAATTTTTTTCTTTTTTTTTTTTTAATTGTGTTTGTTGCTAATGTGTAAAAAAGAAAGGACTTTTTTTTTTTTTTTTAAAGTTAAATAAATCATTTTTGACCTCCCAAAAAAAGACAATTTTGACTTCTTGGGGTCAAAAAAATCTTAACACAATTATAGGTACAAAATGGGGCCAGAGGTCATGTTACTAATTGTACTACTGTTATGTTTCTACTGACAGTTTTAACAAATATAACAATGTTGTTGTTGTTTTTTTTTATTGCAAACTCCCCAGTATGTGCTGTAATGTGCCTTAAGCTGATGCTGTATAGTGCAGGTGAAAGCCTTAAAGGGATCAGCCCTTTAATGACTAACTAAAGTTGTGTAGTGCCATTGTCAATTGCGCCACCACGCACATTTCCAAGACTGACTCCAAGTGCCATGCAACAAATGGCCTTTGGACCAGTTGAGGTTTAAACTCAAGTGTCAGCTATACAATGAGTGCACTGCTTTTACCTCCAACTAAATACGGTGCCAAAAAACAGTCATTGTCATATGTCCTAAATGTAAAGTGCTAGTGATTGTCCTTCCTCTATTGACCACTAAAGAGACACATTCTAGAATTATACTGTTAGTTTGCTTCTTATTTTTCAGAAGCCTGTTATTCATTCATTTCTGTCGGTTTCTTCATATCTGCTCATTCTGGGCCTACGACTGATCATGAACAAAGCAGATGCATGAATGTGCCATTTTCATTTATGTACGTTACATAGTATATATAAATATGTCCTATGATATGATGTTTGTAATGTCACCATAATATAAGCGGTACTTAACAGAGCGATTTTGTTAAGCTGTTTGAATGGAACAAAATAAAATGTGAAACATTTGAACTCTTCGCTCTTTGTTGACACTTTCATGCAAATTATTATTCACTTATATAGTGTGAATATTGTTAGTTTTGAACTTGTGTATAAACACAAAATAAAAAATATGAAAGTAAAATGTTGCAGCATTTTTAAACCACTGTAACATGAAATTGCAAAGTACGTCTTAAGTTTCTGGGTCCCTCCAGAGACAAAATTGCACCCTGACAATCATAAATATTATAATAGTAATTATTGTAGACCAGCTGTATTGTTATAGCAGAACTGTTACACAACACTGTGGCCTCTGTAATTTAAATTTACAATGCAGTTTGAGGAACACTATTAATTATATAACAATGCCGTGAGAGTGCTCCAAAAAACGGCCCCCTTGCACAAGAAACAGAACAATGCATTGGCTGGGAATCGAACCCAGGTCAACTGCTTGGAAGGCAGCTATGCTAACCACTATACCACCAATGCTGCATTGTAGCATTTTGGAGTTTAATAGTTGAAGTGACCCAAATTTTAAATTTTTGCTCCGTGTTAGCATTCCAGAGACTAGTGTGTTCAAAAAATGTAATTTTTTGTCAAAATGCTAAGTTGACTTGGGGGGATTTGAAGGCACAAAAAGAATTACAGGTAGTGACGCTAACAACTATACAGTACCACCAGTGCTACAAGCTAACATGTAGCTCATTAAGAGTTGAAGTATATTGCAAGTTTACAGAGACTAGTGCGCTTCAGTTATTGTTGTCACATTTGGTCAAAATGCTTTAAGAGCCAATTGACTCTGGTGGGACTCGAACCCACAACCTTTGAATAACTTCGTTGTTATCTAGAAGTCCAACGCACTATCCGTTGCGCCACAGAGCCACTTGACATCCCAACATGGTCGTCGTAAACGGAATTCTACTAGTTTTCATAAACTGAAATGAAGTGTGATATGACATTTGGAGAGTAAGTGCTTCTTTCCTATTTTAAAGTTAAAGTACCACTTCTCTGTGGCACCCATTTTTGGATTTAGCATGACTCCGTCATCACGACAAGGCATTGATCACTTATGACCTGCTCTCCAGCGTTGGTGGTATAGTGGTTAGCATAGCTGCCTTCCAACTACTTGACCCGGGTTCAATTCCTGGCAAACGCATTCTTTTAAGGCTTCTTGCTAGCACTGCATTGGCTGGGAATCAAACCTTGGTCAACTGCTTGGAAGGCCATGCTAACCACTAAGAGCACCTTGGTGTTTCACAATTGAACTTAACCAGAAGTCATGTGTTCTAGAACAGGATCGTTGTAGAGCTAGATTGAAGATTTCGACCAGTTTGTTTAAACAAATGCTGCAGGTAAATTTTGGAAAATATATTATTTATATACTGTATATATAAATACTCACCCACATACAAAATAAAAAATAATTTAAAAAAAATATATATATTAAAAAAAAAAAGAAAAAAAAAGAGAGCAATGATGATGACATGTCAAATCAGTAAAATTACAGAATGAACAATACTGAGCTCTCCAGTGGAAAAAAAAGAGGAAAATATGTACCAGGCTAATTTGACCCTGGTGGGACTTGAACCCACAACCTTTGAATCTCTTCACTCTAACAAACTAGAAGTCCAACACCACAGAGCCATGACTGACAGCCTTAAGGTTTCGTTTCCAACCACAATAATTTGAAACTCACAATCTATTGTATCAAAAGTCGTCTGAAGCCTCAGTTTATGACAATAGTTGCATAACACTCTTAAACTTTGTCTTGCATTGCACTTCTTCCAAGTAAGGTTATGATTTGGTCCTACAGAGGAAATTTTAAATTGACAATAAGAATCCTTATAGTTAAAATATACGAAACACTTGACCAAAAAGGTTCAAGGTTACATAACAGCAATCACACTAATTCTACGGAAAAATGCCAGTAAGCCATCAGGAAGCAGATAACCACTTGCAACTTGATCCTCCAGTTTCCTCCAGAAAGAAGAAAGAAGTGAAAAAAATGTCTGGAAAAAAAATCCACTTAAAGAAGGTACAGTACATTGCAATTGACATTTACATTATGCAAATTGGTATGCAAATCTTTCACTTTGTCAACAGCAGCACAAATTCAAGCTTCAAATTTATTCAGTTCCTAATTATAATTGCATGATTTAAGCTGTCTCACTCTTGAGTTGTGTCCAAAGGTTTATAAGATGACTCTGGTGGGACTCGAACCCAAAACCTTTGAATTACTACAACTGTTTAGAAGTCCAATGCGCTATCCATTGCGCCACAGAGCCCTGCATATAATAAGTAGATTTTCAAGATACATTTTTTCAAATTTGATAGCACTGCAGCACTTCTACAGCATGGGAACTCATATTTGATCAATAAAAAAGGAACAAAATTTAAATTGAGTCCATTAAGCCCCGATGGACTTGAGTTTAGACTAGTACCTTGATGGAGAGAAATTAACTTTTTACTGTGTCATCATCCCCAGAGTCAAAGCTGTGAAACAGTTAACTCATTCAACGCCAGCCCGGTTTGGATTTTTGACGTCTATAGCCGTCACTGGCACTGAATGAGGTAAAGTTGCATTTGAAGCTTTAGCTGCAGAGGTTTACAAACCTCCAAATTTGTTGGAACAGTAAGCTCAATTCCTTCATTTTGCTTAAGACCGAAACGTTTGGGTTTTCAACAGACTAGCCAAGTCAAGTAAACCCAATAGAGCAGTGGTAGGGGACCCTGGTCTTCGAGAGCCGCTGTGCTGCTTGTTTTCCATGTCTTCCTCCATTAACACACCTGATTGACCAACAAGATCGTTATCAGGCTTCTGCAGAGCTTGCTGATTAGCTGATCAGTTGAGTCAGCTGTGTTTGAGGAGAGAGACATGGAAAACAGGCAGGACGGTGGCTCAGGGTTCCCTATCCCTGCTATCGAGTAAGTATTTTACTAAAAACAAAAAAGAAATAGAACAGAGCAACTAAATATTAAAGACAATGTCATTCAGTGTTCATGATTTTTGGGGATATGAGTAAAACTGTGTCTTGTGATGCGCTTTGGAGGCTGGCAAAAATGTAGTATATTTTTTTTCACATCAGCAGTATCGGGCACATTTGTGGTATGCAGTTAGCTAGCTAAATGTATCTTCCCTTCGGATGGTCTGCGGAATGCCCAAGTGAATGTCTTCTCCGCTTTCAATCAAAAGTATTTTCTCATAGATGCTTCCTAATATTGTCTCTTTCACGACCACTGATTGTCTCTAAAATGTCTTCCCACCAATAGTTCAACTACTCTACGCTTATCCACAAACCAGAAAATGGTGGCTAAATGTCCCGTAAAACATTTAGTAGCCATTTTATGACAAGATAATGGGCTCAACCAGCATTTGTGGTACATGCTTTGGCAGTCATTGTTCGGCCTAATTAGTTGTCAACGTTTAGTGAAACTATATCTTTAGCTTAACTGTAGCCTACCCTCTTCCAAGTTTTAACACGTCATCCCCCGGCCAAATGGGCTATATTCCCACCATCACTGGCTTGTCTGCAAAGCTTGATACAGAAACTACTGAAGCCAAAAACAAAAGTCCATGAAATCATTTATTTGCATTGGATTCAGCAAAGTTGAGTGATTTTAGCTGTTCTCTATCGCCATTATCGTCAAAGGCAGCTATAATGTGTGGTGATACTGGCTTGTATATATTTGTTTTCATCAAGAAATTCGCAACACAAGTCAGCTGTGTCACCTCTTTCCACTGTAATTCTCCACAAGATTGTTGAATTCCTTCGCCCGCCCCCATGAACCCATGTCTTTACGTAACTTCGGAGAACTGTATCGGGGATGACAGTGCCTTGACTCTGTGATTGAGCGCCCCGTAATCAGTTTGGACGATTAAGAGTTGCTGAGGGATTCCTGCAGCTCCCCTTCAGATAATTGCCAGCATGATGACTGGACCGCTGCTTGCTGGGTGGGATTACGGGGGACATTAACTATGCTAGTCAGCTCTGTTGGGTGGGAAGGGATCCGACACGTAGACTGTGCTCCACTTTGTGCATTGTCTTTGGGATTAAATGTTGCCCAAGCCCTTGTAATGCGATGCAATATGTCTGGGGCCGTGATTAAAAGACACCTACACTGGGGCGTACCCTGTGAATTTCTTATTCTTGACGTAAATCAGCATTTATTTATTTTTTTAAGTAAATTTTGTAACACACTCAAGACGAATGTACCTGCTATGATGTGTTGTCAGGATATAAAGCAGTGCTAAACAGACTGACGAAAGAGAAGCATGACAACAAAATTGCTAACAGACCAACTAAGCAACGCTACCATAGCATTTAAAGTAAACATTTAGCATTTAATGACGAGGTAATATAGGGGATAAAAACAGATCACATGGTGACAAAACTGTAGCTAATGGGCAATTGACACGTTTACCTGATTAAAATATTGTTGGACCATGAATCTAGCTAGCAACTCCTCAGTTTAGCTAACTAGCTGTGTAAAGTATCTTTCCAAAGATGGTTGGTAGTTATTAGTAGCACTCAAACACATCACATTTACTGTCTTTCTATCTGAGGAAAAAACCCAGCAAGCTTGTCTGAAATGCTACAATGGCGCAGCTAGCAGGATTATGTTGTAATAAGCTTATACAAACACCCCCCACAGTGCAGTCTCATTATGGGGAGAACCAATCAAGTCCTCTGCGCTTCTTTGAACAACACCCCCCCCCCCCTTATTATTATTATTATTATTATTATTATTATTAGGAAAAACTTAGGTGAAACCTTTCAAATCATTTTGTGGCGAGGTAAAGGTTAAGCTAATAGCTCTCCAAAGTGACTTAGCTGGTCGGTGCTAACAACATTATCTTAACTTACATTTCCAGATTTTGTGATCGCTTTGACGTCACAAAACAAATTATGACTACATGTCAAATTGTTCAAAAATATATATGACTAGAAGTTAAGTAAACTTTAGCCATCCAACGCTAAATAGCAATGACAGCAAGAAAGCTAACATAAGAAGGAGGAAATGTTATTGCTATTATGATTTCACTAGAATCTTTGACATTGTACTTTTAAGCAGAACAATGCTATCAGAATATCTGCCGTCACTATTGCGTTATCAAGCTTGTTTTCCCCCCCCATTGTTGTTAGCTTAAAATAACACGTGACCTGATGCGTGTGCATTGGAAACATTTATTGTGGAAGAACGGGTCATTTGACAATGAAGGGCAGCGCTTTCTATTTATAAATGTGTTGCCTGGCATAAAGATGTCTCTTATTGAGGAAACTGATAGCAAATTATTTCCGTAATTACGCTGTTGACTGTTATCAGCGGTGACTTGAAGGAGTTTCCAAAACAACTTAGCTACCAGCTTTTATTGCTCCATTCAGGTCACATGCTTTACTTTTATATTACTCTTTAAAGCCTAACTCAGAAGAGGATTGTGTCATTTCCACTCCTGAAGTTCTTTTAGATGACGTTATCACTTCATTATCTGCAGTCAGACATATGGTTGAAACTCTATTCTATTGAGGTCGGAGTTAATACATAACTTGACTTATGTCACAATCGGGCTTTGTCGTTTTGAAGGTTGTGGTGGACATTAACCACACACTCTGCGCTTCTTGATAAGGAAAGTTTGCAAAGCTCCAGTTGTCCAGACTGTACGCTTATTGGTTTCGGTGTTATGAGCCAAATTCGTATCCGGGGACATGAAAAATAGACTGATTGATGGCAAATTGCTGCAGCGCAAGCTTTCGTTTCCAACGAACGTTCTTGAAAATGTAAAGTGTGATAATGTAGCGGGACATCATGTCATTTTGTAAACTTCAATTGAAATGGCTCTGATGCAGCGGTTGGGGACTGGAATCACGAGTCAGACTCAAGTTGTAAATATTAGAACTTGATTTGCTTGGCTAAAACTTCTGAAAGACAGATTCAGCTCTGACTACAATTTTTTACAGGAATTTCCTATTTTAATGAGAATAAAGTAGCATATTTTCCCATTTCAAGCCCCTAGGTTTGAGGGGAAAAGAAGTTTTGTCTTGTTTTCAAGATAAAAAGGCCTGTATTATTATATATTTTTTCCTAAAAAAAAGGACCATCATTTTTTGAGAATGTTTCAAAGATGTTTATTTTTTTTAAGAACAAAAATATATTGTCAATATTAAAGTACTTACTTTAAAGGAACAAAGTTTTTTTTTTTTAAGTTGAATAATTTTAAATAAAAAGTCATATGTTTTTCGGAAACAAACTTTCAAGAAAAAAGCCTTGTTTTTGAGAAAATAGTATGTTAGCAAGATTAAAATCATTTTACAAGATTAAAGTTGTTTTGTAGAGTAAAATTGTATTCTTTCTTTTCTTGCATATTTACTAGATTAAAGCCCTTATTTTTACAAGAATAGGGTTTTGAGGGGAACAAATTGTAAAATATCAGGATAATAAGTGGTTTATAAAAAAAAAAAAGTTAATTTGTGCTAAATTATGCTTTTATATATTTTCAAGATTAAAGTCTTAATTTTCACAGGAATGTAAAAATCAATCTCTTGGAAACTATTGTGAGATGCCGTGTTAAATTAAGCATGTCTTATTTCTAATACAATATTATGTAATAATTCCTTTGCAACATTTTTTGCCTGATTTCCTGCTGGTTTGAAGTACTGTTCATGTGTCATTTGCCTCTGCTTAAAATCCAATCTTCTCAATCTGGGACATATTTGCTTTGCATGACTTTAACCTTACTTCTCCCTCCACTCTTTCTTTCTTTTTCTTTATCAGTTTGTTTTGCTCCATCGTTCTGTGTGATTGCAGGCAGCTCGCGGTGCTTTCATCTTTCATACGGTGCAGATAAGCCTGACAAAGAAGGCTTGGAGTAGGAGTGCCACATACACACCTCCAAGTACTCCATGTTGTTCCCTCTGTGGACACCACAGATAGTGTGAGGAACTCCTTGATCAAGCGGCGTTGTCAACAAACGTCTGCATTTATTCCGAGAGTATACAGATACTGGCGGAATCAACGGAAAGGTTTGGCGGTCGTCAATAAAGCTGATTAGTTACGCATACGCAGACACGTGCACCAATAGGCCAAAGTACTCCAAGCAGTGTTTGCACACAACAATTTAATAGAATATGAACCTAATTAGTCTAATACAACACATACAACTCTAACAGAATATTCCATTTATCTTGACTCAAATTAAGTTAGATTAGAACAAACTGATTTGTTTCATAATTGTTTGTAAGCTACCTACTGGAATGGATCTTTAAATAATGTTTGTAAAGAGGCGCCAAAGTGCTTCTGGGTGGCAGAAAGTGACTACTTGAAGTAAAAACGATGACAAAGTTGTGTTTATATATAAAGCTTACTAGAAAAGTAGTCGGAACACAGCCACATTCCCATTTTTAAGAGGGTGTGCACACTTGCGCAACCACATAAAATCATTGTAGCTACCCTATTTATTTAATCACTCTGCTCTCTTGGTAAAATAATACATATAACTGTTTACTAGTGGGTCAATCAGAGGGCTTTTTGAGTTTTTGCCACTTAGGAGTACATGTATATACTTCATACATATATACGTTTAAAAAACAGTTTATGTTATGTTTTTTTTGCTCCTTGCTGTAGGATAAATGGACATTCTGTATGATATAATGGGAGTTACATACAGTATGCACTGTAACACTTTAATAGGATTATGAATGGAGACTTCCATATAAGGCTATAATCTAAAGGAAGGTCAGACATTGCTGACCATGTAAACAATGGCACATGGTTTTCCCTTATATCATTAGATTAATTGAAAAGGCTTTCTTTTTTAATTCATTAATAATAGGAAAATAATTATCCAAAGTGGTTTGGAATTATGGCTAAATGAACCATCCAAAATTATTATTATTATTTTTTAATGTATGTAATAGTGTTGATTTTTATTTTATTTTATAGTTTTTTTTATTTTTATGATTTGCTCCTAAATTGCCTGTTTTCACGTCTTTGACCTTTTATCTCTCATTGACGCATTCAAGACCCCAGCTGATAAATGTTAATGAGCGGTCACGGTCTGAAGTGTTCCATTCCATCACGGCTTCTTTTGATTCCGACTGTTTGCTCTGACTAAGTGGATCAGCGTGAGTTGTTGGCTGCCGACCAGAACACATGTTGAGTGGATTCACGGTGATGGGAAACAGAGACGCTCGTGTCCAGACTTTCTCCGTGTGTCTATCAAGAGTGCACTGACACACACGCGACATCTGGATCGGTACCACAGACTGTGTGTGTGTGCTTATGTAAGCCCGACATGGTCGGTCTCCTTCCCTTGCGTCACACCACGCAAGTTCTTTATCGCTAAAGTGAGATAACACCTGCTGAAGTGCTTCACAAAACAACATCTTGGATCTTTTTAGTTCAGGGTTGTCTAAACTCTTTATTCCATGAATGTATGCAAACAGATGTCTTTAAGACTCACGTCGACATTTTTCACGTTTAATTTAAATTAACACACTAATATATTTGTGTAGGTTATTATAACAGCACAGAAAAGTAAGGATATTTTTTTTACAAATATAGAGAAAAAAATCCATAATGATAAGAATGATTGACAAGAAGTACTAATCCAATAAAGGATCTACAAAACAAAAATGTCATTATTTGCTATGTTTATAAATCTAATGTTTTTACATGTAAAGTGGATCCCAGCATAGTCCCAGTTTAACAGCATTTACATATTCACAGATATGTTTTTTTAAATTTAATTTTAAATATTTTTCAAATATTTTATTCATTTATTTGGTATGGTGGTGGGGAGGTCTTTTATTTCCCCCACAGCTGTTTTATATATACAGTATATAAAACGTTTTTTTGACTGTTCTAGTTCATTCGCTACAGAACGTTTTGTAACTTGTGCTTCTTCACTTTGGCAGTTGGCATTGTCCTCTTCTCCCCTTTTGTGTGGCGCACACCCACGCCAAACTCTCTTTCTTCTCTTCGCTCGCCCCTGCTGCCCTTTCTCCCCCGACTGAATATGTGCATTCACTTTCTCAGCGCGAGCCCACAAAAACAATGACTTATTCTTCAGGCCCTTAGCCAGAAGAATGACATATTTTTGTCTTTCTGCTCCAACATCTATTTCTGCTTGATTTCTAGTGTCCGTCCAATTCTGTCTAACTTCCAAGATTGACCTTTTGTTCTTCTTGTTGGAAGTTTACACACACAGGAGACCAAGCAAAACTTTCTCCATGAGTAGAGTGGAAGTAACTAGTGACTTTTATGCATCACTGGGTGAAATGGATGTCAATCATTAAAGCAGCATATTGTTGTGACGTCACTCTGTGTCTGTGTGTATACATTAAGCCCCGACTTTATTTACATGTTACTTATTTACTTACTTTTCCACTGTATTCGACGTAGCTCTACCTACAAGCTACTAGCTAGCTACTGTAGCTACTAGCTAGCAAAAGTACTGTATGGTACTATCTGGAGTACCCGTTGTCATGTGGTTTCAAATGTACCATTCTGATAATCAGGCTTGCGGAGTAACGGAATACATGTACCACCGTTACGTAATCAGACTGCAATTTAATTTTTTTTTAAATTAAACTGTATTACATTACATTTTATTTTTTTTTAAATTAAACTGTATTACATTACAGTTACAGGAAAAAAACATAAAATCAGATTACAGGTACATTTATTAAAAATGGGAGAGAGAGAGAGAGAGAGAGCGCCGACTTTATTTACATGTTACTTATTTACTTACTTTTCCACTGTATTCAACGTAGCTCTACCTACAAGCTAATAGCTAGCTACTGTAGCTACTAACTAGCAAAAGTACTGTATGGTACTATCTGGAGTACCCGTTGTCCTGTGGTTTCAAATGTGCCATTCTGATAATCAGGCTTGCGGAGTAACGGAATACATGTACCACCGTTACGTAATCAGACTGCAATTTTATTTTTTTTTAAATTAAACTGTATTACATTACATTTTATTTTTTTTTAAATTAAACTGTATTACATTACAGTTACAGGAAAAAAACATAAAATCAGATTACAGGTACATTTATTAAAAATGGGAGAGAGAGAGAGAGAGAGAGCGCCGACTTTATTTACATGTTACTTATTTACTTACTTTTCCACTGTATTCAACGTAGCTCTACCTACAAGCTAATAGCTAGCTACTGTAGCTACTAGCTAGCAAAAGTACTGTATGGTACTATCTGGAGTACCCGTTGTCCTGTGGTTTCAAATGTGCCATTCTGATAATCAGGCTTGCGGAGTAACGGAATACATGTACCACCGTTACGTAATCGACTGCAATTTTTATTTATTTTTTAAATTAAACTGTATTACATTACAGTTACAGGAAAAAAACATAAATCAGGTTACAGGTACATTCATTAAAAATGGGAGAGAGAGAGAGAGCGCCGACTTTATTTACATGTTACTTATTTACTTACTTTTCCACTGTATTCAACGTAGCTCTACTACAAGCTAATACCTAGCTACTGTAGCTACTAGCTAGCAAAAGTACTGTATGGTACTATCTGGAGTACCCGTTGTCCTGTGGTTTCAAATGTGCCATTCTGATAATCAGGCTTGCGGAGTAACGGAATACATGTACCACCGTTACGTAATCGACTGCAATTTTTATTTATTTTTTAAATTAAACTGTATTACATTAC